>NC_142804.1:35771539-35819264 GCF_049724085.1 Artemia sp. Qi Xiang Cuo
CGGCTTTTGGTCATCTCCCCTGACCGGTTATTTTGATATGCAGTAAATTCGCCATCCACTGACAATTGAATCTATTTAATAGAATTTTTATGAGAATTTGCTTCATTGTTTTAAAAAAACTGTAACGTAAACATAGTAAAATCACCAGATTTAATAATAAAATCACCAAAATTAAGGGAAAATCAACTAAAAATCTCCACATGACCAAAAATTCACCAAACGAAAAAAAATCACCAAATTTGGTGATAAATCGCCAACGACGGCAACCCTGGTTATAAGTCGTTTATCTTTTATTCATTGCATTTACCACCCAAATTTAGCACCTTTAGCAAAGAGAATACGTGGGAGATGTTACAAAATGATATGAATCGTTTTTCAGAGCAGTTTCCGGTTGATCATTTAATTTTTCTGGGAGATTTAAATGGGCACACAGGGGAGGGCAAAGCAGCCAACGAAAAGGAGACAGACCTCAAGCTAAAGAGTATAAATGGGAAGTATTTAGGGAGGGTAAAGGTGATGGATAGTCTTTACTCATGCCCCAGAGATAAGAATATCAATTTGTTTGTCGCCATGACCCTGTTTTTCTTGTTTTGTTTTTCTGGAATAAATATCTAAATGTCAGAGATAGTTATGAATTGTATTCACTTCCCGAAGAACGATGGTCATGAAAAGATATTAATAAAACAGAACAAGAAAGCAAGCGCATTCAAATATAAAAAAGGGGGATGCAGAATAAGATGTTGCTTCCTTTATGGACACTGCAACATTTATTTGCTTTCATGCACCTATCAGTGGCAGTTCTATTCTCTCTTGTGCCCGTGGCAGTCTTGACCAACAGCCCCCCTCCCTGTTTTCGAAAAGTTTTAGGCCAAATTTTAACAAAATTTTCATTATTTAATAAAATTATTGTCAATTTATTAAATTAATTAATATTTTGTATTTTAATTATTTTATCCCTTATTATTAAATTATTTAATTATTATTATTTATTTATTTTAATTATTACTTAGTTATTTTCAATTTATTTTTATTTTATTAAATAACCAATAATTTATTAATTATTTTCATTTATTAACTGCGGCCTCTACTTTATTTTAATAAAAATAAAATTTTAAACCCTACAAAATAATTATAACCGTTAGATTATTTACATGAAATTTTGAAACCCTAAAATTTCTGCGCCCACAGCATGTGTCCCCTCTGCCCCTCCCTTAAAACCACCACTGGCACGTATATACACCATTATTTTGTAAGCCTTCTCGAATTCTTGTAAAAAGGAATTGCTGAAATAAAATGATACAAGGGTTTTATTGTGCGAACGCTATTATATACAGAACCATCTTAAAATAGATATTAGTATAGTAGCAATAGCAGCCTATATTTAGCAGTATTCCATATTTCCGTTTTTCCAAATCATGTCTCATTCCACATTTCCATTTCTTTCTTTTTTTTTCTTTTTTTTTTTTTTGCATGCAGGGTACATATTGATAAATGCCCAATTTCAGAAAGACATTTTTTAGGGTTTAGGAACCTTTGCTAAAAGTCTGAGGACAAAGACTTCAAATTAGTCAAAGAATAATAAAAGAACTACATGTCTGGGACAAAGAATGCCTGTACAGTCACCAGGCCCCAATAGTTGACTCGGCTGACCGCTGCAGTACTGATCGAATTATTAGCCTCTTTATATCTCGTACACGATTTCTTCAGCAATAAAACGGCAAATATGAATTGCCGTTCCTTCCGAAATTCAAACAACCAATGTAATCGAACAGTTCGTGGTAACAAACTGTAAGTAAGGAGCGACATGGCTCAATAGTAAACGAAACTCTAAAAAAATGGAATTTTGATATCAATAAATATACTAAAAGAATCGGCTTATAATGCTGATTCCAAATATATAAGATTCGTTAAGCTTAGTGTTCATAAAGCTTACTTCATTAAGCACTGAACATAAATTAATATTAATTCATTACGTGTAACTATAAGGGATTACGAGCCTGAGAAAATTCGCCTGATTTTCGAAAAAGGGAGGAAACACCCTCTAAAGGTCAAATAATCATTATGAAAATAACACCATTAGATTCAGCGTATTAGAGAACTTTGATGGAGAGATTTTCGGCTCCTATCTGCGAAAATGTGGAATTTTGTATTTTTTGTCAAACATTTCGTAGTAACGAACTGTACCGTAATGGAGCGATGCAGCTCGATAGTAACCGAAACTCTAAGCAACAGAGCGTTGATAATAATAGATACATCAAAAGAATCCATTTTTTATGCTAACTCAAAATATATAAAAATTATCAAGTTTGATATTACCCATCTCAGGTAAGCCTGAGAAAATTTGCCCAATTCTTGAAAAAGTGGGACACACCCCCACGGAATCAAGTGATCTTAATGAAAATCACACTATCAGATTCAGCACACCAGAGAACCCTCCTGTAGAGGTTCAAAGCTCCTATGTAAAAAAAATGTGGAATTTTACATTTTTTGCCAGAAGAAAGATCACGGATGCGTTTTTTTTTCAGGAGTGATAGTATCGAGACAGTGATCGCAGAAGGTCGGGAGAGGCGTCATTTGACCGGAAATCAAAAGTTCTAGTGTCCTTTTCAAAGGACCAAAATATTGGATGGCAGCTAGCCCCTCTCCCACGCTCATTTTTTACCCAAAGTCGCACGATCAAAGTTTTGAGATAGCCATTGCTTTCGACATAGACGAAAAATCTAAAAGATATGTCTTTGAGGATGAACTGGCCCCTCACAGTCCCCGGGAGACGGGCAGCAATCTCTGAGCTTTGCTTATTGTTTACACATTGGTTGTTGGGAAGTATATAGATGTTCCTCAGGGGAGATTTTTTGGTGGAGGGGCGCACAACATGAAAAAATCTTTCCCCGGAGGATTTTTTCCTGGGGGGAGGAAAATTTCCACGGAGAGGGAGCTGGATTTCCCAGCATTATTTTAAAAAAAGATCAGAAATTAAATGAAAAAAACAATTTTTTTCAACTAAAACTAAGGAGCAACATTAAAACATAAAACGAACAGAAATTATTACGTATACGAGGGGGGTCACCCCTTCCTCAATACCTCGCTCTTTACGCTGAAGCTTTTTTAGAACTTTTCTAAGGGCTTATTATTCTAATTAAACGGCCTTTGTAATTCAGAAGTCGTTCTTAAATAATTAGAAAAAAGTCATACTATAGCGTAAAGAGCAAGGTATTGAGGAGGGATTGAGCCCCCCCCCGCAGATACGTAATAATTCCTGTTCGTTTTAAGTTTTAATGTTGCTCCTTAATTTCAGTTGAAGAAATTTTTTTTTTATTTAATATGAAGAAAAATCACGGATGCGTGTTTATTTGTTTTGTGTTTGTTAGTTTGTTGTTTTTTCTCAGGGTTGATTGCATCGAAACAATGGTTCTGGAACATCAGGAAAGGGCCCTTTGAACGGAAGTTAAAAGTTCTAGTTCCCTTTATAAGTCATCAAAAAGATTGGAGGGCATATAGCCCCCCTACCACACCCCTCCCCCCCCCCCCAATATCGTCCGATCAAAATTTTGAGACAGCCATTTTGGTAAGCATAATTGAAAAGTCCCAAAGCTGAAGATAACATGACACTCCCCCCAGCCCCTAGGTATAAGTCTTTAAACTACAAAATTTATCCATTGCTTAAGTATAGTATTTTTTATTGGACGGTACATTCTTCAGGGGGGGGGATTTTGGCTTTGGGGTTTGTTTCCATGGGGATAATTTTCAGTATGGAGGGAAATTTCCAGGGGTTAAACTTTACAGGAGATATTTTACACTGGGGGGGGGGATTTGACAGAATTCCTATACGAAATTTTTCTTATTTAATTCTTCTCATTTGTATTATTTCATTTTGCCAAATCAACTTCACAAGTAGATATTCCGGGGGAATCGTCTGAGGAAAATGTTCAGCATATTTGGATTTCCAGGAAATAATTTTCAAGGAAGGGGGGGGGGTTTCTGGAGTGATCGGAAAAACGATTAAAACAAAGTATTTTTTAAATGAAAGTATGCTAAGGACAATTTTTCAGGCTGAAGCTTCTGCAAAAAAATTTACGGAGGGAGGGGGGATTTTCAGTGAGAATGGAATAGCCCAGGGGGATTTTACGAGGGAGTGCATTTCACGTGGGAGGAGCTTTCCATGGAGCAGTTCCCGATGAGAGGAGGGAATTTTTATGGAGGATGAACCAGATTTACCTTCATTATTTGAAAAACGATCAGATATTAAATAAGAAACAAGTTTTTTCAACTGAAAGTAAGGAGCAATGTTAAAACACAGAAAGAAAAATTATTTCAGACATGAGGGAGTTGTCCCACCTCAATACTTTGCTCTTAACGCTAGAGTTTAACTGTATGTTTCAATTTTTTAAGAACGACTCCCGAATACAAGGGCCTATTAATTAGAATAGGAATTTTTAAAGTACTAAAAACTTTAACATTAAGAAAAAGTACATGCTACAGCTAATTTTAAAATTCAGCTATCGATTTAAAAAAAAATTTAATTAAAACTAGTAATATAATTACTTAATTTCCCATGTTGGCTTTGTACAACAAAACTAGTTTATTATCAAAATAGGAAGTCTCCAAAGGCTATGCATGTGGCCAATTTAATGCTGCATGCGTGACTAACGTCCATAGCATTTAAAAAAGTACGGGTACCAAAGGGGTTCAAAAAAGGTTAGTCATAATTAAAATTTATTGATGTTACTGCTCTGAAGCCGTATTGAGAAGATTTAAGAGAAATGAATTTCTCTGAAATTTTAGCAGATGTCATAGAAATAAGTGAAGTCAAAATCTCTTTACCTCCCAGGTCGAAGAAGCGACGGGTCAATCATATCTGGCCGATTTGTGGCGCCAAGAAGAAAGATATCATTTAGGGTAGACAAACTATCTAGCTCGGCAAGTAGCTGAGAAACAATCCTAGAAAAGTTAACCTTTTTACTTTGTTTACAGAGAGCATATTGGGGTGCATGGCCCAAAAACCTAGCATTAAATTTAGGCAGTACTGAAGTTCAAAGTTCAAATGATAAAAATCAAATGATAGGTAAAAATCAAATGATAGGTCAGCGGAATATTAGGCATCAATTCAACTTTTGTGGCCCTTGGTGCTGCAGGGCCACGTGAGTTACAAGTTGACTTTCGCTGCTATTTTCCAAGAAACCTATTTAGGCGTAAGAGATGCTCTTGACAATGGTTCATCTATTGAACGACTTGCCTGTTTTATGCATAATTAAGTGAATCAATCGATCATCAATCCATCCATTTTTTTTTTAATCGTCTCAAAGTGAAATCCGAGAGGATATTGCTTTAAGAATGTACAAGGAAAAGATATAATTTCATGTTTTTGCCAAATAATCCTTAAGCATTTTTACTAGCAGATATTTTAAATTTTAGACGTGCACACAATATAAATCTTGATCAATCAAAGACCATCAAAATCTTAATGGTCTATCAAAATTAATACAGGCAAAAGACCTTGATTGTTTCAGTCAGATTGCTTGACCGTTTTCATTGCTTTGAGTCATCAAAATGTGTCACCTTTGATCAAGTTGGAACCATTTTCATCAAAAAATGCATCACTGTGGTGATATTTCATTATTTAAGAGCTTTATTAAAGAAATGCCTTTAGTGAGAGTGATTTGTTGTAGTTATTTTTTCACCGTATTGGTAAATAGCGATGAGGGTGATGATTATAATATATAATGTTTAATGAAATGGTTTGAATGTATGGTTTTTGCGTCGATTGGGAATGTGATTATATCAGTATTTTTGAAATACCCTAGGAGAAGTTTCTACAAGGGGTGGCATTAAAGTAATTTTCTCATTCTATCTGGTATATAAAATAGATCTCTTGCTTTTTCCCTTGAAGAATGGAACTTTCTTTCATATTTCCTAGTATCAACTAGGAAATATTGTCAAGCAGAAGAAAGTGAACGATTATTATTACATAACTAGCAATCGAACCGGTGGGACGATAGGCATGATAAACAAAATCGTGGTGCAGATTCTTTCGTGATGACCGGAAAAATAATATTTTGCCCCCTTATCCCCATCTCAAAATTTGGATTGGCTTATATACTATATGTTTGTATCTTTTCTTTGATTATAAGGCCCATAGAAATTTTGCCCTGTAGGCTTTATTTGGAAGCCGTATTTGTCTTGTAAACAACCACTTTTCTTAGAAAATCGTCGATGGAAGTATATTTCTCCGAAACTAACCATATTTTCTTCTTAAAGTAGATACATTCAGAAAACATTAAATGAAAATCAGTCACGAAAAATCTTGGATACTTAAAAAAAATGTGAATTTAAAACTTCCAGCCTAATATAGAAAGTTAAAAGAAATACAAACAATATTAGAAATACTGAAAATCAACCACTTGTTAGTATTATAATCGTCGATATGCATCTGGAGTTTTTCGAAATTTCCATCTGACAGCGATCAATCTCTTTTCAGAGGATAGCCACTGCACTTTAAATTTAATTTCAACAAGTTCTCTCTTAGATTGGTTCAATTCTAAACTTACATCCCTCACATGGACTATGATTCAAACAAGACAAGCATATTCCAATTAACACCGAACAAAATTCACAAAAATGCAGAGAATATAGTACACGGTGGCATCTAAATTTTGAAAGCGCATGGCTATCCCATTTAATAGTATACGACAGGGTAATAGCAAATAAATATAGAATAAGAAGTAGACAATAAGAGAAGTAAAGGGGTAAAAACATTTAAACACTCTGGAAATTGGAAGTGAGAACGCCAGGTTTACCCTCATTAACGATTGAATAGAATAGCCTTCACTGAAAATGGCACAAAGAATTTGAAATATATCCCCTTTTATAATTTCTTAAAGTAATTTTCCTTTATAATTCCTTTTATAATTTTTATTAAGTCTAATATTTACATTTGACACAAAAACAATGAAATTTCAGTTTTGTAGTTAGGGACTTGACAATTCCTTCAGGCGGTTCTTAGGCAGCCAGAATTTGATGGTGTAGTTTTCATGCAGATTGGATCCCTTTCGAACGGGTTTTCCCCATTTTAGGAAATTATGCAAACTTATTTATGCTGATAAATTTTTATGCGAACTTCTAAACTTAATATATGTTACATATCTGGAATCAGAATATTTTTGAGGTTCTTTTGATAGTATATATTGCTTCCATACTTCCGTGTTTCAGAGTTTCGGCTGCTTTTCCAGGGCTGTCCTAGTCGGGACAATATCGCGATAAGGAAAAAAGAATATTTCATTCACGATGAAGATAAAAGTCAGAAAGAAAGGCTGAATAGTTGGGTATTCTGATACAAGCCAAGGAAAACATAGATACTCTACCTCTGAATATGGTTATCAAAAGTTGGAAAAAAAAGAATACAAGAAAGTTGGTATTTTAGCAGGTCGAAAAACAATGATTTAGTTTTCAAATGGCAAACAAAATAACGTCTTAATTTAATTTTTACTTCCAGGTAGTATTGTTGCAACCTTGTGACAAGGTTGACAGTTAATCAAATGCTTTGAGGATAAAATACCGAAAAAACATGATCATAGACTTGGTCAAAATGGTGTCTGAAAGTCTCCTATCTTAGCAAATTCTTAATATAAAAAGCTTATTTCTTTAACTGATTATGTATTTCCATTTAATTAGCCTAAATTATTCATTTTAATTAGCTTAAGTTATGTTTTACTCAGCCTAAGTATAACATTTTTAGCCTTATTTCGTTTTCTATTCATCCATTGTTTGTTGCTTGACTCTATCTTTTTTAAGCTTATTTTTCCATTCAAGCAATATACCGATCTTTTCGCTTAATCTAACTGCCTAGCTTGACAACCATACCGAGTAATTACCGATGCGATGGTTCAAATAATAATCTAGAGGAGGAGGATGGGGGAGGAATATTTGCCAGTGTGTCTTGAGACTCAAGAGGTGTAAAGATGAAATGATTGTACAATGGAAGTTGTAATGACAGTAATCCTATTGCAGGAGCATGAAACAAGTACTAAAAAAATTTCAACAAAATCAGGATTTTCTAATCGATTATAAAAAGAAAACAGAGGATAATGGCATTAAAATATCTAACACACAAATATTATCTCTGTGTGAGACCTGAACATTTTCAACTCATTCCTTGTATTAAGTATGAAAAAATTACCTGTCCATGACTCCACCAGAGTCACCAGATCTTCCTCTATTAGGAGCAAGAGAGTCGAGCTCATCAAAAAAGATAAGGCAGGGTCGTGCTTCCTTTGCTCGTCGAAATATATCCCTCACGTTTTCTTCGCTCTGTCCAATATACATGTTGAGCAATTCAGGACCCTTGATGCTCAAGAAATTCAGAGAAAACTCCGTGGCAACAGCCTTGGCAACTAAAGTTTTACCTGTCCCTGGAGGTCCCCACATGAGAAGACCTAAAAAAAACTGAAGCTGAATTAGACAGAAAGGAGCACTCATAAAATATACCAAAGGAGCAGGTCTTCAGGGATGAGGAAATTTTTAAGAAAGTGTCTCTTTCTTCGAAGTTTTTCAGTTTTTGAACCAGTAATATTATGGAAAGGCGATGTCGTACTGGTCATTATCAACAAGAGAAACTACCAAAATAAACTGCAGTTACTTTTTTAAATTTCTTCCAAGCATCATTAAGTGATGCCGCTGATGCAAAGTAACGTGAAAAATCAAGGTTTGTATTTTAAAGTCTGAACACTATTTTTCAATGAAACATCGGGTTGTGGATTGTCTTTGTTAGGTGCATAGGCTTTTTAAATGCATCTTCTTTTTTAATTGAATAGTGAAGCACGTCGGCTTTTCTAGGTGCATAATCTCTTTAGGTGCACCGTCATTTTTAGATACTTTGTCAGGTTAATCATCCTTTTTTGGTGCATCGCCTTGTTTGGGTGCATTGTCTCTTTTAAGCAAATCATTAGGTGCACCTAAACTTCGCCACCTTTACCTCTGATCAGAATAATTATAATATTCCCAATACAAAGATCATATTCAAGTTCCTTTTACTCCTTGCATAGGGTAAGATTTTAATCCTTTAATGGCGAGTCATATTGTATGGAATAAGTTGTCTGAATCAGCTCGAAGGTGCCACTCATTCAGTTTGTTCAAAAAATTGTAAAAAAAAGTTGGGTTTTTGGAAGCTATTTTTATCTTATTTTTCTTATATTACTTATTTTTCTTAATTTACTTAATTAATTTGGTCTATTCAATCTATTTAGTTTTGTGTTCTATAGTTTTTATTTTATTTATATTTTTTCTCCATTTCGTTCTTCTCTCTGTAAGTGATTATTTTTTTTCTCAGTAAATGACTCGTTTGTCTTCCCCCTTCTTTACAGGCCAATGAGCCTTTTGGGGATTAGTGAAATGTAATAATGTAGATGTATTTGATGATGAATACATCTTATTTTCCCATCTATCTTTTTCATATAGTTTTATTTCAGTAAACTATGAAGTATTTATTTTAAAACTTATTTTAAGCTCACAGCAGTAGCCTCTGGATGAAGGGCATGCTATTACCTCAATATAGAGAGAGTATGAAATCATGACGTGTGTGTTTCTCCAGGTTTATTGTGTCTTAATCGTGTAAAAAATGTTTCGTAAACAGTACAGTTTCATATTTTGTTTACGCAATGTAATAATAATGTAAAGCAACGTTTCGTCGAGTCAAATAAATAAAAGGAGGATAAATCACCACTCCAATGTTCTTCACATAGGCCAATTAATATTTCTCGGAATATTAGCAAAGGCTTTGACTATGTCCTTCTACCTTCTTTAGCTAAAAATGTAAATGTGGGTAGAATCAATTTGGTTTTCGGCATTGGGTGAGTTGTCAGTATATGCATAGAATTCTGTCTTCCCTACTCCTTGATAATTCCTCTAAGGAAAGTAGTCTTTGTATTTATGTCCTTGCTGTTCCAAAGCTCCTTAAATTTCGGTATTCATTTTCAACTAAAATATACACCAGGTACTATTATACAATTATAATAGAATAATGAATTATTGAAATGAATACCTTAAATTTTCGGTATTCATTTTCAACTAAAATATACACCAGGTACTATTATACAATTATAATAGAATAATGAATTATTGAAATGAATACCTTAAATTTCGGTATTCATTTTCAACTAAAATATACACCAGGTACTATTATACAATTATAATAGAATAATGAATTATTGAAATGAATACCTTAAATTTTGGTATTCATTTTCAACTAAAATATACACCAGGTACTATTATACAATTATAATAGAATAATGAATTATTGAAATGAATACCTTAAATTTCGGTATTCATTTTCAACTAAAATATACACCAAGTACTATTATACAATTATAATAGAATAATGAATTATTGAAATGAATACCTTAAATTTTCGGTATTCATTTTCAACTAAAATATACACCAGGTACTATTATACAATTATAATAGAATAATGAATTATTGAAATGAATACCTTAAATTTCGGTATTCATTTTCAACTAAAATATACACCAGGTACTATTATACAATTATAATAGAATAATGAATTATTGAAATGAATGCCTTAAATTTCGGTATTCATTTTCAACTAAAATATAAACCAAGTACTATTATACAATTATAATAGAACAATGAATTATTGAAATGAATACCTTAAATTTTGGCATTCATTTTCAACTAAAATATAAACCAAGTACTATTATAGTACTATGCGAAAAGAAGCAAGCTAAGGACGGGTATAATTTCTTACCATTTTTAGTTGTATTTTGGTTAAAATCTCGGGTACTCGCTCTTCTAGTTTCACTGATTTTTCTTACCTTGCATATGCAGATAACCTGCTACGCATTACCAATCTTGAAAAGTGGTCTCTCCCAAAAGGTTTCTACAGTTTCTACTTCTTTTTCCTGAAATTAACCTTTCACTGAATATCTGCATGAATTTCTGCCCTATAATTGTGCTACTGTTATTCCCCTTCATTGTAAAAACCCTCCTTCTTGAAGATTGCACCCATTGGCCGGTATCCCCACTCCCAACAGTCTGCCAAGTTTGCGTCAGCGCACTGTCTTCGATATTAGCACAAAAAATGAAATCAGATTGGTTATACAAAGACTGTTGCAAACCGAGGAAGATTATTTGCTCCTTTATGTTCCATATCTTTACCCTATTCTTAATAGTGTTAGTCTATATAGGACCCGAATTTTGTAAATTTCTGGTTTGTCTTTCTCTTTCGACAAAATACCAGTTTCTTGCGAGTAGTTTAGAAGGTTCCAATTTAATTCCAAAGTTAAAGAGAGAGATTTTAAACGTAGAGAAAGATTTTAAACGTAGAGAAGTATAGGAAACTCTTAGGTATGGCAAATCTTTAGTTACGCCAAGGAATTTACTGAGAAAATTTTGGACTGAAAAGGATTTGGTTTCATTTTTTTCATTTTTGTCTCTATACGCTTTTGGTTATGTTTTAGTCTCTTTGCACTGCTTTTGAATAGAGAATAACATGCAATTTTGACCACCTAGGCACATTGATGAGCCACGAAGTAAGAGGTAGACGTAAGAAAACAAAAACTCAAAATATCGGCTCGGATCTTCTCAGCTCAAGGCTGCGAAATAAAGCTTTACATAAAAGTTTGCAAAATTCAGATTTGGTCACATTATTTTCTTTTTCTTAGCAAATATTCTAGGTCATCTAACATTAACGACCATCACACTTTAGTTGTGTCAGTGACAACTAAAATCACGCATGCGTAAATGTTTATTTTCCCGTTTCAATCTATTCCCTTCAGTCTAATTTCCCTTTTTTAACGGTCCGCAAATGTCAAATCCCAACATTTAGAACCTCTATTATTCGTTCCACTCTCCCAAAAAGAAAGCCCAAATTTTTTCCTAATCACGTCATGAGGGAATAAATTTGTTTTTTGCAGGGGGCTTGCGACTGCTCTATCTAAGGAATGAGGTTTTTCAATATGGCAGATTACCGAAACATGACATGTTCGTTATTAAATAAATTAATCATTTTTTTAACAATTTTTCCTTCGAGTCCCCTCATATATTACAGAGCAGAATACGGTAACCAAAATATACTCCCTACTAAACCTTCAGTTGTAATTTGAATCAACTAGGTTTCATAGAAAACGACCAAAATTATGATTTAAACTGAATGAATCAAGTAAGAGAGCTGTAGCAAATGGAGCCTAAAGTCAAAGTTTTTTGTAAGTAACTCTGTGTCTCATGCATTAGTTGAATTATTGTCATACTCGTGGATAAAATCAAAACTACGCACGAAAACAGGGCTAGTTATGTATCCCATTCGTAATTTATCAAGTTGAACATTTTTCAATTTTCAAGTTTAAAACATATGATTGACCAACCAGAGTAAATATTTCAGGTGTAAGTTTCTGGAATTAATGTATAATTCAAAAAAAGCCTTTTAGATATTTTCATTTTTATAACTTTAAGAAATGAAAAATTAATTAATATTTTAACGAATAAATATCAGCATGTATATATTAAACTGAAACTGCACATTTTTTCAGTAAATTCATTTGAATTTTTTAAGTAAAGTACAAATTATATTCTGGCCTTTAGAAAGCATAGGGTTTTACAACCCTACTCATATTAATTTCTGCTCGTTTTGAGTTTGACTCTGTTATTTATTTTAATTTCTGTTTGTTTTGGGTTTCATTTATTTATTGATACTGATTTGTGGTAGTTGTATGCTTGGTAGATTATTTGATTCCATTTTTGGTTTAATGGAGTTCTTTACTTTTTTTTGAAAAACTTATTTTGTAGAAAAAAGTTATTTTTAATTAATTAGAAAAAGGGGAGCTTGAGACAGCAACTTTCGTATCTGTAAGATCAATTTGGAAAATATATAAGACATCAGTATCCCTAGGAAATAGTTGGGAACACAGTAATATTGATACACACTTTTCAAACCAATTTATTGCCATTTAATTTTCCCACTTCTTTAGTACAAGTCTGAAGATAAAAAAAAAAGAAATACTCCACATATTGGTAAACCTTATCGTTTTTTCGACATTTGTGACTATGACGTGGCTCAGACACAACCAAATTAAGCTACATGTCAAAGTCTGTAAAATCACAACTTGGTTTATCGGCCAAATATCTGCCATGAAAGTCAAACTTATTTCTATATTCAAAAACCAGGCTCAAACAAGGAACAAAGACTGGCATTCAAAATTAATTTGCAACAATAAGAGTTTCCTAAAGGTACAATCACATTGTTTTTCTACAAAGTTGACTCTAGCATGACTTTTGACTATTTAAGCTTGATAAGACAATCAAAAGACTTCAACATAAAAACCGACAGGAGAGTGGTTCGAAATACTGCTACTACTACTGGAAACAACCCTCTGCAGCAGCAATCCACCTGAGGCCAACATAGCTGCGCACACTCCTCATCCACCCCAATCTATTCAAAGCCTCCCTCTTTACACCATCCCAAGTTTGAAATGCTATAGACAAAAGAAAAAAAAATGATTCCAATGAATAAGAGGATCGTAGTTGGTGACAAAGATACTAAGAAATTACTCACAACAAACTTGGTAGGTAGAGACCTAGGTAGCGCTAATCCTAGGACATTTCAATAATTCGAAAGAGAAACAATTGCTCTGACTTTTGATATCAGAGTTTTTCTTTAGAATTTTTTTTTGGGAAAGACATAGGTATTTTATCCTGAAAAAATTACTTCATCATTTGTATTTTGCGCTATTATCCTAAGTTGTAACTATTTCCAACGCCTGGCTAAAGGCATTCTAATGGTTGATTCTGGAATTGTCTCAATTTTCCTGGTAAACATTAAAGATATCGCATGAAAGTAATTTATTAGCTAACCCATTAGTTTAATCGAACAAAACCTCTTGAATAGTTTACCTCCCCTCAGGGTAGTGTACAATAGTTTTGAGAACTAACCACATTGTCTAATTCCAGCTTTAGAAAGCTGCGGTCTTTTAACAGAGAATTCAATCATTTCAGTGATCTTCTTTCTCACATCTTCCAGTCCACCAATATCCTCCCACTTGACAGACGGTATTTTGGCAAAACCAAGAGCTTTAGATTGCCAGGTCTTCACACTTTCTGAAAAAGAAAAGTGCTTTATGAAATACTGAAATTGAAGGATTTTTTTTCATTTAATCCTTAGTTCACACACTTGTCATTTTTCTCATGAAAAGAAGCTTATTTGGCCAGAAACTCGAGAATTGCAGCTGTGTACGATTTTCTGATGAAATGTACCTGATTTTCCGAATTATCATCTAAGTGATAATCTCAAATTCTCTGATATATCGCACAAGTATATTGTATCTGGATTACTGACATAGGCTAAAGAAAAAGGATTTTGAAAAATTGATCTTGATAAGAAAACATACAAACTGTATAAAAAACACGTGCATCAGTCTTAACTTTGGTATATATCGACTTTGCCCTTAATTTTGGTTAAAGTCTACTTTTCTTAAACTGTAGACTTTTAAAACAAAATTACAATGTTTTGGCAGGATTTTGAGCCATATTAAGATATTATTTTCTTTTAATTCAAAACACACTTGTACGAATTCTTCAAAACCTTATATATCAGGAGTTTGGGAAAATTATTATCGCTTTTTTAAGAATAAAGTTATCTATTGGAAGTAATGAGCGAAGTTGATAATGAAAACGATCGGAAATGATTGCTTTACAGTTTATGCAGCATAAATCAACAAAACTAGGTCATATTCACTAAGTCGTGATATTTTCCTCTATCTGCAGAATTCTAAAAAAATGGCGCTTTACTGAAAGCACAAAATCTCCCCCCCCCCCAAAAAAAAACAAACAAATAAACAGGACATTCTTAAAAGCAGAAAAGAAATACGATAGCCTTCAGAAAATAGGAGACTAATTTATAAGCTTTCATATTCTTTCATCGGCCATAATAGTGGTAAATTCTAGTACATAGTCTAAGTTCCCTAAAAACTACAGCAAGCTCAGTTTTCGCTAAGGTGCTACTTTGTTTTATTAATCTCTGAAAATTCCATTCATCTAGCTCATCTGCTTTCCTTCGAGTATCTAAAAGAAATGTTCGTCCGGAAAGCGACTTTATTTTCGAAGGAAATGATTGTTGTAATCACAGATCACTTTGTAAGTTCCTGAAGTAAACAAATCGCTTTCCGGTTCCGGAAAAAACTTCTTTTTTAATATTTTAAAGAAAGCAGTTGACCCATGACTGGAAGTTTCAGATGTTTTCAGTAATTTATGGTTGATCTAACCCCGAAAAGTTTCGTTATCCAACTACTTTCCGAAAAGCTACTACTTTCTTTTAAAATATTTCGTTGTTTTTATAAACTATGTCTGTTTTTTGTCCATCTCCAGACTCTTATCTATGCGATATAGAAGGGTGGAAGGGATTTCATCAAGTACCCTATTTTTATTTGGAGAAATATATATGGACTGAACACATAATTTGTGGCTGACAGAGTGACAGATTCTCTAAATGCTGAAATATATAGAGATTAAGATAATTCATATGTTAACTTACATAAAGGTGGTTGGGGTGGGTCTCCCCTCTCCATGCCCAGAGCAATTATTTTAAGGAATGTATTGTTTCCAGGGGTGATTAACAATCTTAAAATAATATTATACAAAAGCGAAAATTAAGAATAAAATGCGTGACCATGAGGGGGTTGCAGATCTACTCACTTGCAGGATAGCCCTGGATATGACATTAAAGACGAACAAAAACTACATATAAACATAAAAAAGAAGGTTTTTTTATCAAATAAAGAGATATTAAAATTTAAAACGAAAAGTAAGTATTTTATGCACGAAGGGCTATACCAGAGGCATCAACTAAAAGATGGGAGCAAGGGGCATGTGTCCCCTTTATATTCTGCCCCCCCCCACCCTAGATATTGAATATACGTTTTAAGGGGATATTTAAAAAAATAAAAGATGTTTTGAAATTAGTGTAGGTAACATTAAAGTTTGAAACTAAGTGAAAAAGATTATTATGTCACCGAGAGGAGAGCAGGTGGGATTAAAAAAAAAAAGAAAAAGGATATTTTCATTGAAAATGCCTCTTTAGGTGCTTATATTGAAAATTGAAAAGCAAAAAATTTGCCCCTCGCCCCTAAATTCTTGTGAATTGACACCACCTGGGGCAACATCTTAATTCTCCATTCTTTAGGAAAATTTTAGGCTTATTTTTTATCTCAGTGCCTAAAAAGTGAATACTCTAACAAGTAATGGGAAAAAAAATTGAAAGATCTCATTTTGAAAGTTAGAAACGCAGCAAAGAATATTTGCGAAAATCCTTTAAGCTTGGTAGAAAAGAGGGGTTTGTACAAGAAGTTTTTGAGTGATAAGTTATATGAGAATGAAAGGAAAGTAAAGGAAACAGAGAAGACATCAAAATATGAATTAAGGAGGTGTACAATGGATATCATGAATAAGACTTCCGAGGATCTAGAAGATGAAGCCAGACGCTATAATAAAAAATGATGATACATAAAAGGAAATGATTTTAAGAAATTTAGAGGAAGTAGAGTCTGGACATGCTATAGTTAAGAACAGAGATGGGCCAGAAATTTTCGAGATTGTGTTAAACCAGGATTACGTTGTAAGGAATGATATAGAAAAAAATTATCAAAATCAGGAAGTATAGAAGGGCTTCAGTGAAGGTTCTATCCTTGCATGGTATACCAAATAAGTACATTAAAGTGATTAGTGTTAAGTACGACAACAATACTGCTGCAATTCCGGTAACAAGTGAGGTTATTAGCTGTTTTCATACTGAATTAGGAATTAACCGGGGTTGTGTCCTATAACCGTTTATATGGATTATTTTGATAGACGAGCACGGAATCAAATGGGAACGTAAAACTCTGCTATACTTAAATCATGTAGATGATTTGAGTGCAGTGGCGTCAATGACTTAGAAGTTTAGGGAAAGGAGGGGGCAAAATTTGTTTTTCAATATCTAGGAGGGGCCAAATTTGCAATTTTATTATTTTTTCAATAGAAATATAAAAAAGGTATTTTTCTAAATATATTGGGGGGAGACAAAATAATCTTGGAGCCAACCCCCCCCCCCTCCCAATTGACAACACTGCAAGAATAGGGTTGAGAATTGAAATTATGAAAACTAAGTCACTTAGACTAGGAATAAATGAAGGTGAAAAGGTGATGCTTGGTAAGGAGAAGATCGATCCAGTAGATAGCTTCATTTACCTGGGTAGTATTAAAACTTAAGACCATGGATACTGTGAAGATGCAAAAAACAAAATAGCCAGGATCCAGGGTGTTTTTTTTCACAGCTAGAAAAATTTTTGAAGAACAGAAATAAAAGTCTTTGAACCACGATTGGAATATTGGAGGCTATGGTAATGGCAGTGGTCAAGTATGGTTTTTAATAGTATTGCCACAAATTTACCAGAAACATATTTATATCGAGATAATTGTTTTTTTTTTGTTTTTTTTTTCAGGAAGTTTTATTAGTATTTTGATTTAAACCGTATTGTAATGAAAAAGGATATTTAATAAAAATAAATCCCATTTACAGTAACATGCAAACGACATTAGCGGATTTTGAGGGGATCGACCGCCCTCCTATTACATATTTCTCGTATTTTTCGTTCATTTCAAGTTGAATCAATTATTCGTTGCAATTTATATCTGCTTTAGGCTCGAAATTTTTGCTCATATGAATTTCGGTGGGTTTTAAATGCGTCCTATTATTACATAGTTGAATTTTGCCCAGGTAACAGCAATATAATGAAAACGCTATTCAGAGTAGTAGCAGCAACCAAATATAGCAACAACATTATTTCCATATTCAATTACATCTCCTTCAACCCCACCAACTTTGTCGTCATCTCTCCCTCCACTTACTCCTCCAGTTGCATGACCACTATATTTGTCACCATAATATTCTATCTCAATCAACTATCAAAAATAACCCACTCCTCACCATTACAAGCACCACGCCGTCTCAACTCTTCCTCTGTCCAAGCTCTTCCAATAGGCTACATCAAAAATGTAAATTTGAATGAAAAATTCATTTTCAACTGTTCAAATTAACACTCCCCAAATGATCCTGACTGAAGCAGGTGTAAAATGTCTATGTACCCGAAGTCGGCCTGAAAACTGTTGCTCAGAAATGCGATTGTAGCATTTCGGAACATCTATTAGCGCTGGGAAGTTTCATATTTTTCCGGAATAATGGAGAATTTTACCATTTTTACATGTTTCTGGTCTTCTAAGATACGGAGAAGGAGGAAGGAAGGTTCCAGGTTTGAACTGACATTGTATATAGCCTATACATTCAACATTCTACTTCAACATCCTGAATGCCAGAATGCAACACACAATTTCGAAAAGACTAATTTACATATGCAGTGAAAAAATCGAAATGGAAACTGATTTAATGGAATAGCAACTTAACAGGCAAAGTTTATAATATTAAGCAACTAGCTTATCCGTCGCACGTTGTTGTCATATCAAAAGAAAGTAATTTCAAGGAAAATTCCCCACAAAGGAAACTCCCCCGCAGATAATTCCCCCACATATTAATAACGATCTTTCTTTAAATTTACAAGTATTTGAAAAATTCCCCCCGCCAACAAAACTCCGTACCTTGCGCAGATTCTTCCCCTGTCAAAAATTCTTTCTCTTAACCCCCCCCCCCCCTTGACAATTTCCCTTCCTTTAGGGATTCAAGTCCATAAATCGACAAACACGATATTAAGCGTCATGCCATCCACAATAGAGGTAATTCCAGACTGAATAAGGTTGTCCTAGTCATTTTAATATCATAAATCCCCCCATAGCGGGAAATTCCCCCCCCTGACAATTTCCCCTGCAAATTTTTGCCCATATGTAAAATCACGGCACTTTTTCAAAATTTGTAAGTATTTTATTAAAAGTATTAGGTTGAACACCAAATTAACAAAACTGTTAAATACCGAATTCAGAAAATTTACTGAAAGAGAAGTGTGTTAGTGTGTTAGGTGACAGAATCAATATTTAACTAGCCTGTTAATTAAATATCCAAAAAATGGGAATAATATGGCCAGAAGTGATTGTCAATTATATACGTTGAGGTTTTTTATTTCAGTCGGCGCACAAAGTTTTTTAAGGGTCTTGGGGGGGGGGCAATATTGTACCTAAAACCTTCTCAAGAGTGTACTCGACAGCTTCTTAAAGTTTATTGACGATTGGATGAACAGTGTAGTAATGCATACAAGACACACACACTAACACAGAGACATACATTTGATTCTACACATAGGTAAAATGTTAAAATTAAAGATTAACCACATGCTCTTTATAAATGTCTTACCAACTGACGAAAGAAGCACGGGATAATCCAATGTCAAACAGGGTTTTCCAGTTAATCTGTTACTTTCTCTGAAACGAAAAAAAAACTAGTAACCAAAAAAAATGAGAAGATAAAACAATAGAACTAACTAGATAAACACTATTCTTCCACAGAAAAGCAGAGGAGGGAATAGAAGCAAGAAAGAACATAGTGAATTAAAATATATTTCAGCTAAACAGAAGAATTTTCTTTTCCATAGCCGAAATGAAATTATCATTTCTGAAAATTACGTCTCTTGGCTAAATTGGTTTGAACCCTTGTAAAGAATTTCGAGAAAACATGTTCAAATGCAATAGATCTTGCCCCTCCAAATCAACCATATTAATCTTTTCAAGAGTCAGACCATCACTAAAAGAAACAAAACTCATAGCTCCCGCCCACTCCTCTCAAGGGCCAAGGACTTTATGCACCTATCATTGAACAAAATTAGGTCTAGCCTTTATCTAGTCAAATCCGCGACAAGTAGATCAATTAACTGAAGTTTACAGCAAAACAGCAGTGATATTGGGCTGGCAATCCTAAATCACCCTTTTAAAGCCGCTCACAATCTTTTGTGACAAAGAGATTCCTAAAAACTTTAATGTCCCAGGTAAAGATTACTGAATCAACTGGTTGAATTCTTCTTCTTTGCATCGCATTTTTCTGTACTTAGAGTGTTGATTACATGCTAAAAAAAATAAACTAAATTTATTATTTATACAGTTCATCGTGATTTCTGTTCGCTTAGGTTTCATTTCTGCAGCCATGTAGGAATTTCCGCTCAAATTAGGTTTGACATTTTTTTTTATTTTAATGTCTATAAGTTTGTATTTGACAGTAAAGCGACAATAGCAAATTTGGGAATAAGGACGAGTAGTGTTGGAAGAACAATAGGCCCAAGGCCTCTCTGGGGCCTGGGTATTTTTTTTTTCTTAATTTGGAATCAGCATAGAGAGTAAGTCTTTACCCTTTTTATGTGTAGGTCATTACTGGTATTAAAATTGCACTTTTGAGAGTTTTGGTTAATTTCGACAAGAGTCAATCTTTGCTTACCATTCATTACCATAAACGGTTCGATGATATTCCTTCGGGATAATTACAATTTAAAAGGAGTAGTAAAAGGTCAAGGTTTTAATAATCATAACTACACACCAAATTTTGGATACAAGAGGTCTTCTGCCAAAATACTTTCGTGCCTAAGGCTTAAAAACCGTTTCTAAGACATTTTCACGCCAGGATTTGTAGTCTCAACAACTTAGACCCAAAGAGAGCCTTCCTTCAATTTTGTGCATACTGAAATGCTTTTTATCTTCTAACTCGTAATCATTCAGGCCTAACTTAGGGATTTGTCCTTTGGGCTGAGTTTCAGTTCCCAGGGATTTAAACGTTCTAAAGGCTAGAGCATCATTTCTGCTTTACTGAAAACCATTTGTGTTTCAAGCAGTGTGTTTTTTATTTGACACATCGTCAAGAAAACACAGTAAAAAATATTATTACGAGACTAATCAGGCCTTGCAAATAAGAGTAGTCCCTCCCCCACCCTCTCAAAATCTCCAAACAGCTTGAGTGTCATTTAATTTTTGTTGAAAACGAATTTGAACAGTGTGGTTTTTAGTTATCAGGACATTGACAAAAAAAGGAAACCAACAGAAAAATCAAGATTACTGAAAAAAAAACTAATGAAAGCAGACAGTGTTTACTTTTTAATGATATTAATTCCTGATGATCGCGATAATTTCTAATTGTTCATTGTTCTTATTATAAAAGAGAAAACATTTGAGATATATTTTATTTTAGTAAAGAACAAATGACACTCTGACCTTTAGAAGATCCAGGAATGTTAGCCCTATTCCTGTTCAAAACTTGTGGGTCACATTCGGGCGTTACTAGTTGTCTTCAATTTTTTTCTGTGCATAACAAATCCCAAAAATAAAAAACAAAAGAGATAAAAAGAAACGAAAATGACAAAAGCAGACATTTTGGCAAGGACCTCTGCCAAGCCGCGTTCAGTGCTCAAAAGAAAAGAAAGAAGAAAAACTAACCTTTTGAAGTAAATTTGAACAAAGCAAAAGAAATACCGAATCAAACAAAATAAAAAACTAAGGCAGAATAAAAGACAGCCCATTCACCAATTAGATTGGGCAAGAATCATCTGCTTAGCGATTTTTTTTTTCCATATATCAGTAAAATAATTACATAACAATCTACAAATCCCCACAAAGGCTCCATGGCCTGTAGGAGGGGGATTATGAAAAGATTAAATAAACATTAAACATTTAAACGCTTAAGATTTAAACAATATAGACATAACATTAATATTTAAACATATAAACATAAGCATTTGAACTTTTAACATGTGAAGCATTTGCTTCATAAAAAAGTAAACAATAAAAAAAAAAAAAAATCAAAAAAAAAAACCAAGGAGAGTTCACTAAATAAGCTTTATCAAACTACAGTGAATCACAATATCTATAAAAAAAAAAAAAAAAAAAAAAAAAAAAAAAAAAAAAAAAAAAAAAACTTGGCAACAGGCAAAAGTAAAGAAAATTAATTACATGAAAACAAATATTTTTTTACTAGTCTTTTGAAGGTGCCAAACGAGTGGCAACTTAGCTTGTCTACTGACTCGATTTTCATTAGAAGTGCGGTCAGATGATCTTAATTTAAACTGAGGAAAAATGTTTTTTGAATCTTTTAATATTAAGTTGCTGTAAATAGGGTTTGTATTAATCTCTGCTGTAAAAGGTTGCTGTAATTTGTTACTGTAAATAGGGAGGTAGGTCTCTATTTATGCATGTTTTTGAGCTTCAATTGCCTATATAAAAGATTGTGGTAAGCCATTTACTATCGATATTAAAGATGCCTCATCAAAAAGAACTAAATGATCTGGATTTTCAAAAATATGGAGTACCAGATCAGAATCAAAAACGTCAATTTTTACTTTTATTTTGAAATCTCTGAGATTTGTCTATTGAAATCTTGTGTTCATGCAGTCGTTACTCCAGCTGCTAGCAGGTCCTCCCATAGTAAAACTTCCTGCTTGAATGAGGGACTCGGTATAAACCATTACTCAATATAGGGTCAATTTTTATCCTTTCCAGAATTGAAAAACGCTAAACCTTTATTTCATTCTTGAAAGAAACAGAGAGATTATGTTTCGGTAAAATTTTTCCAAGTTTGTCGCCGAGTTTTGGGATATATGTAGAGTGGGGAAGGTTTTGTTTTCAATTGCAGAGTAACTAAAGAAAGGGGGTGGGTTCATTATTTTCTTGTTTTGCCTTTCTTTAATCTTCTATCTATGATATTATATATAAGTTTAATGGATTAACCATTACAGAATAAAGTATCTTTAACATAGTTTAATTCGGATACTACATGATTTTAGCAATCAAGAAAACAATAAACTCATCCCCCTTTCTTAGTTACTCCAGAAATTGAAAATAAAACCTTCCCCACTTTACCATATGGTGTTTACAGAGTCCCATATTCTTGTTGGACGTGTTACATTCCCACATTTACGTGTTCATGGTGTTTACAGAGTACCGTGTTCTTGTGGGAAGTTTTACATTGGCAGGGCACGTCAACAGCTGGGGGAACGACTGCATGAACACAAGATTTCAATAGACAAATCTCAGAGATTTCAAAATAAAAGTAAAATGACAATTTTGATCCTGATTTGGTCCTCCACATCTTTGAAAATAAAGATCATTTAGTTCTTTTTGATGAGGCAACGTTTATATCTATAGTAAATGGCTTACCAAAATCTTTTAGGGAGGTAATTAAAGCTTAAAAAAAAATATACATAAAGACCTTGCCTTAAATAGAGTTACTGGAGATATTCCTAAAAACCCTATTTACAAGAAACTAACATTAAAAGATTCAAATAACATTTTTCCTCCATTTAAATTAAGATCATCTGACTGCACTTTTAATGAAAATCGAGTCAGTATGCAAGCTAAGTCAATCGCTAAGAAGAGAATTCTTGCCCAATCTAGTTGGTAAATGATCTTTTTGTCATACGTAAAAAGACAAAAACAAACAACATGAAGAACAAAAAGAAAAAAACCCAAATAGAACAATTAAAAAAAATAAACCTAACAACGTGGAAAAGAATAAAACAACAACAGACGAAATCCAAATTAAAAGAATTAAAAACATTAACAGCAAAACTAAAACTCAAAATACGAAATTGCTGTTCCATTTTCGGATAAATCAATATTTAAGAGACAAAAATTGTTTGCACCCTTATCCCTTTCCCTAAACATAACACATGAAGTTTCCTTGCCCTGCTAAAAAAGTCCCTGAAAGTTTAGATCAATTCGTCCAGTGTATATCGAAATATTGCACATATGCTATTTTGATGGCCTAGGTAAACATACTGTCTTTTGACCTGCCTCATTACTTTACCGTGCATAGATTCGAAGTTCCACTGGGGTTAATAGTGCCAAAACCTTCAGTCGCATCGCAGGCACAAAGTTGCCTTTCACTCTAAACACAAAATATGGCGTCCCCCACCCTCCTTCCCATTACTCAGAAAATTTTTGAATAAACCCCCACAAGCTGTTCTAGAGATATTGTAGATACGCCGTATTGATGACCTGGATACATGGTTTCTATCGGTTACCTCTGCCCCACCCCAAGCGAATATTCGAATCCTACTTGGCCCTGAAGGATGCCTTAGAAGTATTGCTTGATCCCCAAAGTTGCTCCTGAGATAACACAGGTTTGCTATTTTGATAACTTGGGTACACATAAGTTCTTTCTACCAACATTGTCTTTTTACCAAGAATGATTTTGAGTCCTACAGGGTGTCATAGTGCCAACTATTTTAAACATATTTGAGACCAAGATCTTTAGACTCATCACCTTCCCCAAAGTCAAGCTCTAAGGTCACCCCTCCCCCACTCAGTGGTCACTCTAAGTTTCAACTTATCCCCAAAGCCGTTACCCCGAAATGAAGACATAGATTTGAAGTTTCCCTACCCTTCTCTCCTTCCTCCTCCACAACTCTACCTGAAAGCTTCAACTCCATTCCTCAAGCCGTTCTCAAGATATTGCAAATACGGTATCTTGACAACTTGGATAAACGTAGTGTCGTACACTTTAGCTCTACCCTCCCCTAACTCATAGTTCAACATGCACTTGCCCCCCTACCCACTTAACACTTTCTGAAAGTTTCAATTCGATACCCCAATCCATTCCCAAGATATTGCAGGTATCCCAGTTGGGCAATTCGGCAACGCACAATTGCCGAATAAGACTTTTATTTAGCCTTTCTCTCTCTCTCCTCAAGTCATAATTCCACGTTCATTCCCCTTCCCCTACTTAACATTCTCTGACAGTTTTAGCTTTATACCCCAGTCAATCCCCAAGGTATTGCAGATACACCACTTTAATAACCTGGAAGCATATTGTGTCAATCGATTTAGCTCTAACCTCTCCAAAAGTCATAAGTCCATGTCCATTTGACCCCCTCCCATGCTCAACACTCCCTGAAAGTTCCAACTTGAAACTGCCAATTCATGAATATTGTAAACATAATCTTGACAAACAGGCAACCCACAGTGTCCTTTAATTTACCTTGTTACTTTATGCAGATTATAAGTCCCATAAGACCTAACAATAATAACAAAAACGCTTTGGCGGAGTAGAGAAAAAATAAATTAGCCCCTCCCCTGTTCCCCATATAAATTTTTGAAACACCTTTCCATATCCTTCCCTTTTCTTTCCTCAACAGTGCCAGAACGTTTGAAAACCATCACCTAAGCCATCCCAGAGATATCGTAGATATGTTATCTTGATGACCTGGACACACTAAGTGTATATTGATTTACCTCTCCCCCCTCACACAAGTCAAAATTTGAGGTCCACTTGAGCACTTTTCCAACGCTCCTTTGAAATTTAGACTCTACCCCCAAGCTATTCCTACACTATTAGGAACAACTTGAACTTGGGTGCACATACACCCTTTGGATTGCTCAGGTACGTGAATACCCTTGGGAAATTCAGGTAACCTTGGCCTAGAAAACAATTCCCAAGAGCTCCTAGCTGATTTGACGACTAAGAACAGGCATGCCCCTTTGTATACCAAAGCCTATCTATGAACAACGAGCAGTTTGCATAATTTAGACTCATTAGACTAGGGGTGATGTCTATCCAAGTGGAATACCTATTAGACCTTTTACATTCTTGACACGAAGGATTTCTCAAAAATTTGATCTCGTATCATGGGGATTACGGGGGGCTGTGTAACAGAAAAGAACAAGGGAGGATGGTTGGTTGCCTTCCCGTCACTTTTAGTCCTTGAAGAGCTTTACAAGTGCCAATTTCCAATCAAATGAGCCCACTCCCAGGATTCTACAATCACCTCCTCTACACTAAGCGGATGATGAAAATAAATTATCCTTTTCTAGCCCTATATCAGGCCCAGTTTAGGGGAAAGCCAACGTTTTCTTTCCTGCTGAATTGGGGTCCCCTTCGCCCGAAAGCTTAAAGATTTAAGTTTCAAGTCAATCAGGGAGAAAGTTTCTTGGCCCTTTTGGGAGGACCTCACCCCAAAACATTTTTTCAAGTTAGGTTCATTTTGGCCCAAGAACTTCTCGTTGTAAGCTCCATCTGACCAGAAAAAAAAGTTGTTTGGCCTGTTTCCAGGCAATCTTACCTTCATCCCCTCCCACATTAAAAAATACAATTCTTTTTACCCAGACACCAATCCCTGAAAGCTTCGAGTCACTGGATACCCAAGATTATATTTATAAAACCTATCTGTAAACAAATATAATCTGTAAAATTTACAACCCTTGCCCCAGGGACTGTGCGGGTCAGGTTATTCCTTGATACAAATTTCATGCACCTTTTGACTATTCTTGCTGAATAGACAATCTCAAAATTTAGATCAGATGTCACGGCGAGTTACAGAGGAGGGTAACTAAAAAAGAATGGAAGGGTAAGGCCGGATTTAAAGCTTTGACCCTTCTAAGCCCAAGCGGTTTTGCCGCTCCGTTTTTGCGAAATTTTCGGGGAGATCTCTGAAAAGTCGGGGATAGTGGAAGCACTGAACAGAACGCAACTGAAGAGCCAAAAGTAATGAAAGAGACTAAAGAGAGAAGTGATGCTGAGCTCTCAGCTGCCATTCTTGGGAGACATCTGACAGTTGTTGTTGTTGTTTGGGGTGTTCGACCAATAGGTCATATGCGATTCTATCACTCAATTATGCTGTGCCTTATGTAATCACTAGCTTTCTTGGGTGTCACTTTGGTCAATATTCACTGAACTTGATAATGTATCACTTATCTTGCTATTAGGTGGGGGGTGTTCACCTGAAGCAATTGCCTGCCTTGTAAAATAGAAATCAAAATAATACAGTTTTACCTCGTCAAACAGCAGTTATAACACATATACGACACAATTATAATAAATAATACAAAACTAACTTATAACCTGTCACCTAAATCCAAGTACAAAAATATAAACAAATAAAATGCAAATAAGATAACTCTACTCTAAATTATGTAGGAATTGAGAAAAATATATATGGAATGAACCAAACCAGTAGTCTTAACAAATTTGACTAATAAGTTTGTACTTAGTCTTCTAGTGCAATGTCAAGGAATAATAGTGAAAAGAGAACTAGTCATTTGTCTGACAAGGGGATAACCTAGGTCTCTGAAGCCTAGTTATAGCACCTTCTCGTTGAGGTATAGACTTCTTCCCTTTAAGTTTCCTTTATGCTTTGCCAGGGTTACTGGTAACTGTTGACATTGTGGAAAGGCTTGAACATTTTCTGTTTAGGTTTTCAATTGAGTTATTCAGGCTTACGGACTGCATCTTTCTTTGAAAAAACCTCAAAAAGATAACTATTAACAACTAGATGCGATAAATGATAAACTAAAAGCAACTATATTACGAACAATTTCTAAATTTAAAAGTGAAAATAACGACAAACATTGTTTAATAGCATCTGAGCAAGAAGACGAAATAAAAAACTTTTTAAATCGGTTAGTTTTTGTTATTAATCAACCTAAAGCAGATTTTTTAGAGTTGAAACTTAGTGGTTCAAATCAGCAAGAAATATTGAAAGGTACTCCTTTCAATGAAATACTTGTTAATTTCTTTAAACAGAATCAACAAAATCTAGAAAAAAGGCCTATTTAAAAAGGAGGGTCGTCCTTCTGGCTGGATTGATGGGGAAAGTGTTGTAAATTACTTCAAAGAATTGGAGCACAAAATTCAAACGTCCGTAATAGTAGCTAGCATGACTATAATGTATAACAAACAAATCCTTGGTTATGGTTCATTTGAAAACTTAAATCTATTAACTGAACTTGATCAATTTCTAGATGATGATAATGGACGTATATTGCTTGTACAAACATCAGAAACCCTATTTGGTAGTATAAAACTTTTGCAGTACCTTAACACCAGGAACGACTATAGTTTAGAGAAAGGTAGTAGAATTTCTGTAGCCCTAGAAGAAGTTTTACGAAGTGAGCAACATAAAGAAGCTGTAGTACACGCATTCAAGAATTTCGCCACCAACTTATTGACATTAGAATGTCACGATAAGGCTTACAGTCAAGAAAGCCTATGATGTCTATATAATTCATTATTGTCCAGCATAACTCAACTAGGTTCTAAGAAAAAGATCATTTTAGTTAATCAGAGAGGAAAAACTAATGCTTTAGCTGAACATTTTCAAAGTACAAATACACTAAAACATTATGATGTAAATGATGAAATTAATCTGCAGGATTTTAAAGCATGTGAAGAACCTTTGGAGAAAAGGTAATACTTCTCCAAGGCAAAGGAGAAAAAACAAGTTTTAATCAATTGTTACATCCATTTCCTCGGGATATTATAGATGTACATGTATTTGCTGATCTTGTTCAAGGTTAAGAGATAAATATAGGTTCTCAACTAAAGGATTTAGGTTAATCTAAGGATTATTATATAGATCGTAAATTCCATCAAATAGAGATAAATACAGATATAGAAAATGATAGATCAATTCAGGATAAGTTGGTTTATACAAAGGAAAGTTTTGATCTGTTATCTGACAGAAAACCTAATTCTAACATCCGTTGGCTAAACATTGAGCATAGAAAATTAATTTGGCGAAAGTCACAAGGCTCTGTATCTCTATTACGTAAATATGTCAAGTCTGGAGCAAGTTGTATTGATACATTATTCAGAGTCAAAATTTTTAGATCGTAGTAAAGGAAATAAAGTAATAATCATTTCTGATACAGCAGGGATGGGGAAGACGACGGTTCTGACAAGCCTATCTGAGAAAATAAAAGATAAAAATCCTCGTAGATGGATAATACGAATTGATTTGATCAAGCATACTGATCAGTTAAACATACTATCAGTTAAAAACAGGAAAAAGCCTATGACTTTTTCTTATTTGGAATAGCAAGAGACGATGCTTGTACTATCTTAACTTTTAGTAACTATGTGCCGTGGTTTGTTCTTTACTAGGTTTCAGCTATATCCGATGAATCTTACATAGTCCCTATTTATAATGAACTCGACCCTTTATACTTATATTTTTAATTTTACAACTTTAATTAATGACGTCATAGTGCAAGTGGCTAGAACAATTGGCCAATAACCGAAGGGTTGGCGGTTCAAGGCCACGTAGGGTCTATTTCCTTCAGTTTGTAATTCAGCTATCAGTAAAACCATGACACCAATAATACTTACATAATTCAAATTTACAGTATCAATCCTTTATGTATTTAATGTAAATTTTCAAAACCTAATTTGCTAATGTTATAAATATGATACTGGGTAATCATTTTTGGCGCTATACGTAATATTCAAATAGTTATGCGAGGTTAAACAGCAACTTGTTTAGCTCAACTTTCATATCTTTCCTTCTCCTTAAGTTTCTTTTTCTTACTTGTGAAACCATTACAGTAAATAATTTTCTTATGGAAATAAATATTATCAAACAATTCGTGTTTAGTTCATGTATCAGGTAAAAAAAACCTAACAAAAAATAAAACAAGTTTTAAAATTTTCAGGTATTTTTCTAGTTTAAATTAAAAGATTAAAATTATTGCTCAGATACCATATATATTTTTGCAGTCTATAACTTTAGCAATTCTGAACTGAAAACTAGAATAAAATAAAAATTGATTTTTTTCAATTTTTAAGTCACGTCACTCATTACGTCAAATATGGTTATTAGTAAACAATCGGTGTTAGATATTACGTTATATATGGTTATTAGTAGACAATCGGTAGAATATTCATTATTTATTATATTCTATTTATAACTACTTGACTAACACCATTTATGAAGAACTATATTGAGCATTTATTTATAAAACCAAATGTAACCTCGTATGACGTCATATACACCACAAACCTCTTTTTCTTTTCCCTTTTGCAAAAGTTATTATGAGATAGACTTCGGTCCTTACTGTATTTTTTCAAAACGTGTTTTTCAGCTTTTCATTACTATGACGTCATATACACCACAGACCTCTTTTTCTTTTCTCTGTTGCAACAGTTATTATGAGATAGACTTCGGTCCTTACTGTAATTTTTTCAAAACGTGTTTTTCAACTTTTCATTACTATGGGCTGTGATTCGCCTTTTACTAAACTTCTTTTCAACAGTAAATTAATTAGTATGGGCTATTGTTCGTTCTTCACAACCTTCACTATAAAATTTTTCAATTACTAAGGGCAAGAGATCGTTCTTTAGTATATTTAATATATTTTTCAGTTTACATAATAACTTTAGTGACCATGAACTGAGAACAAACCACATTTTTGTGCTTTCTCCTTTTTTCAAAAATAGGTCAAATTTTCTCAGACTCGTAACTTTTGATGGCCAAGACTAAACTTCTTGAAACTTACATATTTAAACTCATCATAAAAATCCAATTCTTTTGACATATCTATTGGAATCAAAATTCTGTTTTTTAGAGTTTCGGTTACTATTGAGACGAGTCGCTCTTACTATACAGTTCGTTACCAAAAACTGTTTGATTGCTTCAATAATCAAATATCTTTGAAAAGACTTCAATATGAAAAGACATCAAAAATACAGTTTTTTTGTCAAAATTGATTCTATTGTAAAAACTCAAGCCAGGGATCTATTTTTAAAAATTCAAGCCAAGGGACGGTAAGTTTGCTATATAGAGGTTTTGGACAAGGCGGTTCCAATAGTGTACTTTTAAATTTAATCTGAATCTATTTTCAGGAGTTATGAGTTACTTTAGTTTTTACTATGGGGCGTGGTCGTCTCTTACTAGGTTGCTAGCTACCACTGTAAACCAGATTTATCATATTGACCCTTCATATGACATCCTTAGAGGCAACTTTCAAACGCTATATGTTTCAAGTTATCTTGTCAATAAAATACAGCTAAAGCTACAGCCATGATACTATAACCACTCCATATACCCAAACACACCTTTCAGTTAGTATAGGTTAGGGTTCGTTCTTTATTGTAGAATATCTGAACTACAAAAGAAACTAGGTATGTGGAAGGAACGGTTACCATATGGAACGGTCACCAATTCTTTATATTATTTTTGTGTATTAACAAAATTATGTCTATAAACTTCATCATTATAATAACGCTGTTTGTCACTATCAATTTTTTCATGTCTATAATCGTCATCATTGTGATAACACTCCTTGCTTTTTTGTTTTGCTCTCTCAATTTTTGCTTCTCGATACGCCTGGTCGGTTGAATACCTTTGCTTTTCTCTTTTCAAGATACTATCTCTGTTTTTTGTGTAGTACTGTTTTTTTTTTTATTACGTATAACTCACTTAGAAGGCATCTTATTACAAGATATAATAATTTTCTTATCTAATTATCATTTCTTAAGTCTCGTATCAAGTACCCATAACCTAACAAAAAATAAAACAAATTTTAAATTTTCAGGTATTTTGTTGGTTTAAATGAAAAGATTAAAATTATTGCTCAGATATTATAAATATTTTTGCAGTTTACATAATAACTTTAGCGATTCTAAACTGAAAAATAAGATATATAAAAAATTGAATATTTTGGTCTGGAAATACATATTAAATCCCACGTCGGGTAGTTAGAACCTAACCATAAATAAAAATAATTTTATAATTTTAAGGTATTTTTCTAGCTTGAATTTAGAGATTCAAACTACTGCTCGGATACCATGGATATTTTTGCAGTTTACACAAGCTGCAAAGAACGCATAAGGACAAAATTAAAAATTATATTCAGAAGTCCAAAAAGATGGCACCAATGCAGGCTAATCTTTGTAAATTGAGAAACATTTTACGAATGCTTTACCAGGATTACGAAATATATTCCAAATTACAGATTAAAATTCTCTCTGAAAGAGAGGATTTTGTTGAAAAGTCGGCTAGAAATGCTTTCGCAAAACTTCATAGTAAAATCCAAAAGAAATGTTGCATATTTAATGAAAAGCTTCCAAAGTATGGACTGGCAACTGTGGGACAGTTAACAGATGTAATGGAAAATATTAGACATTACTGTGGATAAATAGAGGCATAATTGTCCTTTACTTATGTTCAGCTTTATTCGAGGATCGAGCCTTTATGTACTAACTACATCCAACGACTATGACGTCATTGATCAATATTGTATATAAAAATTAAGTTTTCGTAAAAAATTGATTCTATTTTAAAAAACATTAAGTACATATGGCACTAGATCTAGAGATTTCCTTTAAAATGAGCCATTGAACAACTCTCTACGATGTTCCAGTGCCAAGCTATCTGTGGAAAAGAAAGAAGAAGAAAGACAAAAAGATGCCGTTTAGGCAGAAAGCGTTAGTAGCTGCCACTTGTCTTGATTTTTAAGCAAATATATTTCACTTGCTGTTCAAGCCAAATAACAGAAAGTTTCCTATACAGGGGTTTTAGGCAAGGCGGTGTTAATGGTGTACTTTTTGTTTTGATCTGACTTTTTTTTTAGGAGTTATAGGTTTTTATATTTCTTAACATTGGACGTAATCATCTCTTGCTAGGTTGCTAGCTACCGCTGCAACCAGTGCCAAGCTATCGGTGGAAAACAAAGAAGAAGAAAGAAAAAAAGATGCCGTTTAGGCAGAAAGTTGTAGTAGCTGCCACTTTTCTTGATTTTCAAGCCAATAAATTTCCCTTGCTGTTCAAGCCAAATGACAAACAGTTTCCTATACAGGGGTTTCAGACATGGCGGTTCGAATGGTGTACTTTTTGTTTTATCTTTTTGTTTTATGGTGTACTTTTTTTAGGAGTTATGGGTTTTATATTTCTTAACATTGGACGTGATCTACTAGGTTGCTAGCTACCGCTCCAACTCAGATTTTCGAAAAAAAAACTGATTCTATTTTAAAGATAATTTGTTTTAATTACAAAAAATTTTTAACCCCATTAATTTCCTTTAAAATGAGCCATTGAACAACTCTCTACGATGTTCCAGTGCCAAGCTATCTGTGGAATTACTAACCTATACTATAATTTCTACGATGTTCCAGTGCAAAGCTATCTCTGGATAACAAGAAAGAAAAAAATATCCCGTTTAGGCAGAATGTTGCAGTATCTGCCACTTTTCTTGATTTTCAAGCCAATATATTTCCCTTGCTGTTCAAGCCAAATGACAGAAAGTTTCCTATACAGGGGTTTCGGACAAGGCGGTTCTAATGGTTACCGCTGCAACCCGGATATACATGATATAATGTTTAGTCAAATATTATTGTAAGCCTTCGGTAGATCTATTGGTAGAGCGTTGGACGGAAAATCCACAGGCCGCTGGTTCAAATCCAGCTCGAAAAATTTTTTCGCCACCTTGGCTTTCAACTATATTCTGTCCCATGTTTTAAATTATAAAAAACACAGAAAATCAGGCAACTAAGCAACTCCATTACATATTGTTGTTTGTTCTTTAGTAATTTTCAGATCGATCCTTTATGTAAAGCCTAAACAAAACTTCTATTAATAACTACTACACGAGATCTTCTTGACTGACACTATTTATGATAACTTTATCGATCCCTTATGTAAAAACTAGAAAAAAACCTGAAAGTTCTAAAATTAGTTTAATTTTTTATTAGGGTTTTGTTTAATAACAAGCCGACATATTTTCTTTGTTTTTAAGCAAAGAGACTCCGGGTTACAGCTGCCGCTATAACCCGGATACCGCTACAATCTGGATAGCTTGTATCTACCCCTGGAACCACCTTATATCAGTTACTATGGGCGAGAATCGTTCTTTACTGTAAAAATCAAATATCTTTGAAAAGACTACAGTATGAAAAGACATCAAAATGCAGTATTTAGTGAAAAAATTTATTCTCTCTTAGAAATAATTTATTTTAGTTACAAAAGATTTTTAACCCAATTAATTTCCTTTAAAATGAGCCATTGAACAACTCAATACGATGTTCCAGTGCCAAGTGGTAGCTGCCACGTTTCTTGATTTTCAAGCCAATATATTTCCGTTGCTGTTCAAGCCTAGGGACAGAAAGTTCCCTATACAGGGGTTTCAGACAAGGTGGTTCTAATGGTATAAATTTAGTTTCGATCTGATTCCTTTTTAGGAGTTATGGGTTTTTATATTTCTTAACATTAGACGTGATCGTCTCTTACTAGGTTGCTAGCTACCGCTGCAACCCAGATTACAAACAGGAAAAAGCCTACTGTTTTTTCTTCTTTGGAATAGTAAGGGATGATCCTCAAAGAATCAGGCAGCTAACTAAGTCCATAATTTGTTCTTTATCATAAACTTCCTTAATCATATATTTTAATATATGCTACATAGTCTAGTGGTTGGTATAGCTGACTCTCTCCCAGTTGGCTCGAGTTCGATTCCCGATATAGGAAATATACGGAGTCATTTTATTTCTTCAGTTACCAGGGTATAAAGTTCGTGCCTTAATGTAATTGTTTTGATCTGAATTTTTTAAGGGTTATGGGTTTTCATATTTCTTAACATTGGTCGTGATCGTCTCTTATTAGGTTGCTAGCTACCGCTGCAACCCGGTTTACACCCGATTAAATGGCGTAATGAGTCACTTTAAGCGAAAGAAAAACCAAGTTAATTTTAAAATTTACAAGTATTTTTCTGGTTTGAATTAAAAAATTAAAATTATTGCTCAGATATCATAAATATTTTTGCAGTTTGCAGTTAAATAAAATTATTATATTTTAAATATTTAGGAATTGTTCTAGTTTCAGTTAACCAATAAATTTTTGTTAAAACCCCAGAAAAATTAGTGCATTTTACATAATACCATTATTATGTAAAATACAGTAATTTTTCTGGGGTTTTAGCAAAAATTTATTTGTTATAATACCATTATTATGTAAAATGTAGTAATTTTTCAGGGGTTTTAGGAAAAATTTATTTGTTAACTGAAACTAGAATAATTCCTGAATATTAACTGATATTGAATATATAACTACATAAAAAGACCGTACTGACAAACACCGTTTATGATGAACTAAATCGGCCCTTTATGTAATTTAAGCAAGAGAAAAACAAAACTAATTTTAAAATTTTCAGGTATTTTTCTGGTTTCAATCAATCAATCAATCATTTATTACCCACAACTAACAAAAAGTAGTACAAGTGGAGTACATAATAATAAAAAAGAAAAACAAAAGAACTCAACAAACACTAGCAATTAAATTAAAGTAAGAAAAGAACTGTAAAAGACCGTGGTCAGGGCCAAATTTACAAAATGCATCTGCAGAAAGCTTTTTGTGTAGGTCACCGAGCTTTTGAGTTACATCCGTAACATAAAATTTTTTAACTAGATACCGATTTCTAGTCCATGGCGGCAGAGAAAGAAGAAATTTGCAAAGTTTGAAATATTTAACTTTAATCTTTTTTAAATCCTTTAGCTTAAGAACAGAATGAACACCCGAAAAATAAAGCACAGAATGATCAGAAAAAGTCGAGAATAAGCACCCAAGAGCTCTTCTGTTATATTTTCCACGATTTGCAACAATTTTTGAATAACTGAACTGAATTTTACTTACTGAATCAGCAACAATCTGTTTACGAAAAAGAGCTAGAGAATTAGAAACAGTAATACCAAGCCACCGAAAGGAAGAGACAGAAAGTACAGAAAATTCATTATATACCAGAGGAGTAGACGAAGTCAGATTATAAGATAAGAATTCACACTTGTCAAGATTTAGGGATGTACCAATATTTAGGAAAGACTGAGAAACTAAGGAAACCATCGAAGAAAGAGCAGACTTAGTACGACTAATCAACAGAATGTCATCGGCATAGGCAATGTAAGAAATATCGTAGAACCAGAAAAATAAGTGCCCGAGATCTTTTCCAGAAAAGTAGAAATACAAATTTTGAAAAGGGTTGGTTATAAAACACCTCCCTGCCTAACACCACGAAGCACTTTAATAGTTGTTTCTGGAGAAGATTTCAGGCGGAGGTAAGAATTAGAATACCAAAACCGTAGAAGGTAAATAACCGAAAAATTAACACCAGAAAAAGCCAAAGAAAAGAAAATCTGGTTATGAACAACAGAATCAAAAGCCTTTGAAAGATCAAGTGTACAGAGATATACGCCTTTACCCTTTGACACGATGAGCATGTTGGCACCCCACACCAGGTCTGAAACCAAGTTGATTTTCACCAAAGAAAAAAATATTTCGAGTTAAATTAGGTAAAAGAATCTACTCGAAGACCTTACTAATATTGTAAGAAACAGGAATTTGACGGTAAGAAGAGCAATCTGTAGGCGGTTTACCTCTTTTTGAAATTGTAGTCACGCTGCCACACAAAAAGCTTTCCGGGACGACAGAAGATGCCAAGGACATTTGAAACAAAAGTGCAAGATGTGACACAAGTTCAGCACATTGGGGAGTTAGATGCATTTTAGAGATACCATCAGCATCAATAGATTTCGATTTTAGACGATTCAAAGCATTCAAAACTTCACAACGCGATATATGCAAAACAAAGCGCTGGCTTAGAAATCTAGGGACAATTTTAACAAACGCTTCACCAAACTTTCTATGAACAGAATAATTCAAAACGGAGAAAATCTTCGAATAATATGCATGCAAAAATCTTGGTGGAATAGCATTACTACTTACATCAGAATCATCTGTTTTACTTGAATTAATTACTTTCCTCCAATCTTTAGGCGAGGATGGAAAATCAAGCCCTCGGTATCGGGCACTTTTGAGATACTTCTTAAATTCTAATTTAGTTTTAAATTCTAATAAACATTACCGGACCTAGGCCGACCACAATCTGTCCAAATTTTTAGCCAAAATTTAGCTTTATTTTTACAGGCCTTAAGGTTAGGGTCAATTGACCAAAGAGGCTTTTGAGTATTCTTACGGATTCGCTTTACTGGGACAGAAATTTTTTCGGCTTCTTTCATAGCAGAGAGGATGAAATGATAATATCGGTCTATTTCATATTTAGCATAAATAAAATTCTGACTACACTGCAAAAGCTGATAAGGAACATAAATCGTACTTGGAAGTGAAGACAATGTTATAAGATAAACAGAAAAATTCGCATCATCCAATCAGGCTTATTTAGAACGTACATCACGACTCTTAGACATACTCCCAGAACAAACAACAGACTTTGATAAACAAAAAGAGAGCGGAAGGTGATCAAGATCATTCTCGTCAAAATGAACCGTAACTGGCGAGCAGACAAGAGCTGCAGAGCAAATAACGTGATCAATGTCTGATTTACTACCTGAATGGTGAATATACGTATAATCATGAGACTTCCGAACAATTTTATAAGCCGGGAAAGAATCAAAAAGCTGACCATTCCTTACATTATCAGAAACCAGATCGGTATTAAAATCACCAGCAATAAGAAAATGCAACCCGTTATCGGATATATTTTGAATTAAAGTTTTAAGACCATTACAAGCACAAGAGAAATTCTGAAGTGAACGAATGGAACGATCATTATATGGCAGATACACATTAATTAATACAATATTACCAAGACGCACCGCAAGAAAAGTGTCATCTGATTGGAAAAGCACAGGACTCGCACCAGAAATATTAAATCTAAGCCGCCAGAAGGGCGGCCACGCGTAATTTTAGCTGGACGCACAAAAACAACGTGATCACTGCTTCGTCTCAGTATATTTTCGCTAAAGGCGGTCAGTAAATGTTCTTGGAGACAAACAAAGTCGTAATTAACATACAGATCATCAATAAAAAAGTCCTTGCTTCTCGTTCCATTAATATTAAATGAGACTATACTTATGTCAGGATTCATTTCTGAGAATAGACCTTATTCTCAGTGATCTTCTTAATTACAGGGCATCATAGCCTGTAAGAAGGAGGAGATCCTCCACAGTTGGCACATTTCGGAGATTCCATACAACGATCACTGTTGGTAGATAAATGAGGTCCAGCACAACGAGTGTACTTAGGAGTGCTACTAGTATACGCACTTTCCAAATGCCCAGTGGAACGGCACTTGAAGCAACACTTTGGCAATTGCTTGAACTCATAAACACGGAAGTTTTCATACCCAATCTTCACACCGTTTCGCAGAAATGATCCTTTAGTAATCACATCTGCAAATTCAAGCTTAACCGATTTGCTTGTTCCAAATCGACTAGACCCGATTATACCAAACTGGTTCCGTAGCATTTCAAGGTCAAAATCAGACGGGACTTCTCAAATAACACCAGAGTATTTTTTAGATAAGACTTTCACACTAGAACCAGGTAGAGCTTCCTTTTCAGATTTGCAAAAATCTTCACCAGCAGATTTCTCAATATTCACCGTCCACCGCTTTTTAGTCGCTCGCACTCTGGACACCAGCTGATGACCAGAAATTGAGTCTATTATTGATTTTCGCTTTAACGGGTCACCATGCTCAGGTGGGGGATCGGAGATCAAAATTGTAGTATGCGTATCACACGCAGCAGGTTGGCTAATCACAGGTATTTGAGGAAAGTTCAGATTGTAGGACTCAATCCTGGCAGATACTATCAAAGTCACTCGCTCAAGGCTCATTATCTTGGCTGTGACGTGTGTAAATTCTACTGCACAGATAAGAGGGACTTCTGTTTGTATTTTGATGTCAAAACCAGGGAACTGTTTTCCATAGGCATAACATGTCTTCATAAAGTCTATAATATAAAGACAAAATAGACATAAATCCGGCGTTTACCCTGTATTTATGTCTATTTTGTACAGATATTTTAAAATTAAACCTTGAACCTTGAACCTTGAACCTCTAGCAGGTGACTGAGAATTGCATTAGTGCCCCTTCTGACAGGGGGATCATTTTCATTCACAAAACTCCATAGCTTTGCTTTTTCTGACTTAACAGTTTCCGAATCTTTAAAAAAGTCCATTCCTTTCCGTAAAATAACGGCTTCATCAACACCAATTAAATTTTCAAAAACTAAGTTCAATAGCGCTGACTACAAAAGCTCGGAAACGCTCATCTCGTTATAAATTCACTTCAAAAATAATTTAAACCAACACACGCGAAGTACACGTGATGGTCAGGCGACGAGCGCTGAATAATAGTAAATTAAGTTCATTAAAGATAAACTTGCCACACAGGTTTGTTTATAATCCAGGAGAAAGCTATTTTTTTCCTCTGCATTGATATAATCCTTTGCAATAGGTTTGAATCCAAAACAGGTCTTTTCACCATGAACTCTGAATGAACACTGAATTATGTTTGAATCAAAACATTAAAATTATTGCTCAGACATCATAAATATTTTTGCAGTTTGCAGTTAAATAAAATTATTGTATTTAAAATTTTAGGAATTATTCTAGTTTCAGTTAACAAATAAATTTTTTGTTAAAAACCCCCCAAAAATTACTGCATTTAACATAATAATGAATATTTATATAAAATAAAACCGCATTGACAAACACCATTATGATGAACTATATCGGTCCTTTACGTAACAAACAGGAAAACGCCTATGGCATTTTCTTAAACGGAATAGTAAGATACGACCTGGCTACAACCTACAATTATGACATCATTGATCAATATTTATCATGATAAATTAAAATATTAAAATTATTGCTCAGATACCATAAATATTTTTGTAGTTTATAACTTTAGCGATTCTGAACTGAAAACTAAAATAAAATAAAAATTGATTTTTTCTATTTTTACTTAACGTCACTCATTACGGCATATATGGTTATTGGTACACAATTGGTTCTATATATTACGTCACGTCAGTTATTACTTCGTATATGGTTATGATTGCTTACATAATGAAATATCTTTGAAAAGACTGCAGTATGAAAAGACATCAAAAATGTAGTTCTTTGTAAAAAGTGATTCTATTTTTTTCTATTATTAAAAAAGGCACAAGAACTTTTAATTTCCGTTCAAATAAGCCCTCTCGCAATATTCCAGGACCTCTGGGTCAATACGATCAACCCTTTAATTACTAAGTAATTTTCTATTGCTGTATATATGAAACTGGGTAATCATTTTTGTCCCTATACGCATTATTCACACAGTTAGGTGAGACAGCGTGGCCGAGCGGTCTAAGGCGCTGGTGTTAGCCACCAATCTCTTCGGAGGCGTGGGTCTGGATCCCACCGCTGCCAGCATTTTATACTAAAGCAAACAAATTACTTGTTTGAGTCTTAAATTATAAGCTTATTTTAGTTACTAAGGGCTGAAGTTCGTTCCTTACAGTTAATCTACGATGTTCCAGTGCTAAGCTATGTGTGGAAAAGAAAGAAGAAAGAAAAAAAGATACTGTTTGGGCAGAATGCTGTGGTAACTGCCACTTTTCTTGATTTTCAAGGCAATATATTTCCCTCGGTGTTCAAGCCAAATGACAGAAAGTTTCCTATACAGGGGTTTCAGACATGGCGGTTCTAATGGTATACTTTTTGTTTTGATCTAACTTTTTTTTAGGAGCTACGGGTTTTTAAATTTCTTAGCATTGGGCGTGATCGTCTCTTACTAGGTTGCTAGCTACCGCTGCGACCCAGATTTATTAAAAAACAGATAAACACGCATCCGTGATCTTTCTTCTGGCAAAAAAATACAAAATCCCACATTTTTGCAGATAGGAGCTTGAAACATCTGCAATAGGGTTTTCTGATACGCTTAACCTGATGATGTGATTTTCATTAAGATTCTGTTAATTTTAGGGGGTGTTTCCCCTTTTTTGGAAAAAAAAGGAACTTTCTCAGGCTCGTAACTTTTGATGGATATGGGTTTTGATAGATGAAACTTATATATTTAAAAATTAGCATAAAAACCTCATTCTTTTTATGTATCTATTAATAATAAAATTCCGTTTTTTAGAGTGTTGGTAACTATTGAGACGAATTGCTTTTAATATACAGTTAGTTACAACGAACTAATTGATAATTACAAACAGGAAAAGTCCTATGGCTTTTTTCTTAATTGGAATAGTAAGAGACGACCAGTTTACAACCTAAGATTATGACATCATTGATCAAACTTTAGCATGATTCCTTACGTAATTACCATAGTCAACAAAAACGGCTTTTCCATTCTCGTCAATCGGAATTGCAGCGTAAAGGCCACCGCTGTGACTACATCTCAAGCAATGGTTGACACCAAAGTTTTATACACGGATTCAGATGATATGCTTTGTTAGACATAAAATGTTCCCTGACATTTTTCATTGCAAGGGTGAATTCTTCAACATCAGGGACATAATCTGTTTTTGGTAGATGCTCCAAAAACTTTGAACACTGCTTTTGTATGCTTGCATGTAGCTTTGCTAGTGAATTTCAAGCTATGTAAAAGACCGCGTTACCTTTTTCTTGTAGTAGTTTAATTTCAATGGTTGAATACTTTCTATTATTTTTTGTACACATCAAAGATAGCAATAAGTTTTCTAAGTCTGACTTCCTATTTGCTACAGTCCTGGACCTATATACCCATTTTTTCCTATAATTTCTTACAAATAAACTGGATTGCCTGTTATTAGCCAGAGTCAAATTGTGCTTGGACTGTCCTATGAAGCAGGATTGTGCGTTTTTCGTCAGCCTGCGGCTTCTGTTAAAAGTCTTGTAGAATTTGATGACTTTGTTTGATGTTTTTCTTATCTGTTTCTTAAGAGAAATATCAATCCCCTTGTACTTTTTCAACATATTGTAAACAGTAACCCTGTCAATGTGATATCTACAAAGCAAATCATCACTTGTGTATTTGTTTCAGTGTTTCCAAGAGACTGATTTGATGTAATTTGGACATTACTCTTCATTATCTCTGTATTTTATGTTTCTCCGGATTGATATAGACTTGATAATATTTTATATTATCTCTGTATTTAATGTTTCTCCGGATTGATGCAGACTTGATAGTATTCAGACGATAAGCCTCATCATTTCTGTATTTGATTGATGCAGACTTGATAGTGTTCAGACGATAAGCCTCATTTCTGTATTTGATTAAAACACGACGTTTCTTTAGAGCCATCCTGCTTATATCGGTTCTTGGCAATCAATTTGAGAACGTTCTTGTTTTTCTCATACTTCTCTTTGCTATTGCCAGCAAGCTGTATAGCTCGACTTTGATATCTTTCCTTATTCTTAATTTTCTTTTGTCTTACTTGTGAAACCATTACAATAAATAATTTTCTTATTGAGTTAAATTTCATCAAACACTTTGTATTTAAGTGACGTATCAAGTATCGAAAACCTAACAAAAATAAAACTAATTTTAAATTTTGAGGTATAATTCCAGTTTAAATTACAAGATTAAAATTATTGCTCAGATAATATAAATAATTTTGTAGTTTATAACTTTATCGATTCTGAACTAAAACTTAAATAAAATAAAAATTGATTTTTTTTCAATTTTAACGTAATCACTCGTTGCGTCATATATGGTTATTACATTTTTAAAATCATCATAAAAATGTAAAAATTCCGTTCTTTAAAGTTTCGGTTACTATTGAGACGAGTCGCTCTTACTATATAGTTCTTTACCACGAACTCTTGAATGATAAACTTCATTACAAACAGGAAAAATCCTACGGCTGTCTCAGATTTGAATTTGTATGAGACAAACTTCAACGAATAAAGCTGCTAATTATGTTCAACATATGCAATGGTTTGGCATCCTAATGATCGTCTCTCAATATAATTTTATTTAAATTTTTCAGGAATTATTCTGGCTTCAGCTAACAAATAAGTTTTTTTTACCCCCCCCCCCCCAAACACTACTGCATTTTACATGATAATGGATAATTACATAAAATGAAACCGTATTGACAAACACCATTTATGATGAACTAAATCGGTCCTTTATGTAAACTTTACCTATTTTAGTATAGGCAAGAGGTCGTTCTTTATTATAAAAACCTAACAAAAAATAAAACTAATTTTAAAATTTCCAGGTACTTTTCTAGTTTAAATTAAAAGATTAAAATGATTGCTCAGATACCAGAAATATTTTTGCAGTTTAAAACTTTAGCGACTGTGAATTGAAAACTAAAATAAAATAAAAATTTATTTTTTCAATTTTTACGTAACGTCACTCATTACATCATATGTGGTTATTAGTACACAATCGGTGTTAGGTATAACGTGGCGCCACTTATTACTTTATATATGGTTGTGATTGCTAAAAAAATCAAATATCTTTGAAAAGACTGCAGTATGAAAAGACATCAAAAATGCAGTTTTTTGTAAAAAGTGATTCTATCTTTAAATATTTTTGTTTTTTGATTAAAAAAGGCACTAGAACTTTTAATTTCTGTTCAAATAAGCCCTCTCGCAAAATTCTAGGAATTCCGGGTCGATACGATCACCCCTGGTAAAAAGAAAAAAAGGCAAACAAATAAACCCGCATCCGTGATCTTTCTTCTGGGAAAAAATACAAAATTCCACATTTTTCCATATTGGAGCTTGAAAGCTTCACAGTAAGGTTCTCTGATGCGCTGAATCTGACGGTGTGATTTTCATTAAGATTCTTTGATTTTTAGGGGGTGTTTTTCCCTTTTTTTGAAAATCTGCCAAACAGAGGCGCCATTTCAGCCAAACCTTAGGGTGGGCAAGGAATCGACATGGGCCCCGAAGCAGGCTTGTATAAAAAAAAATTGCCTCTAGCTTTATCCGAAAAAAAAACTGCATTACGTGGGAGTTACCATGAAAATTAAGGATATGGTCTCAATTGCTTTGCCTTTCCTTCTTTCGCTCATATGCCATAGGTTCGAAAAAGGCCAGATATCTGATGAAAGCGGAAACGGTATATGTGATGTTAAAAAAAACAGCCGTGTGGGAATCTTCCACTTTTCCGAACCTATAACTTGACGAAAGCCGAACCTCTGTAGAAACTCACGCTTTGACTAAAGTATATTATGTAGCCGAATTCTTCAGCTCGCTGCTTACAGTAAATACTTTAGTCCAAGTCGGAGTCACGCTCCGGCTATGACGATGCAAAATTTTGCTCGATCAAGAATATTTACAAAATGAAAAAATACAACAAAATTTTGAAACAGATCAGTGAACACTCAAGGCAACAAGGCGAACCGTCGTGGTTTCATCTTCGCAAAGTCGTCAACAAGCTGATCGAAATCCAAGTTTTTAACTAAATCCTTCTCTGCAAAGATCAAACGCAGGTGACTAAGACGATCGTCTCCTGTGGTCGAGCGCAGATGGTTCTTCACTATTTCCAGCCCAGAAAACAAGCGTTCATTGCTGGCTGTCGTGACAGGAAGTGTGGCAGCAATATGAAGAACTTTGATAATTTCTGAATAGGCCACTGGAAGTGTCTTGATATTATCGATGACGTCCATGAAGTTCTTCGGCTTTGCCTCCTCCTCGAGCAAAAACCGCTTGGCAATACCAGCTTGGGCCTCGAGAAGAATCTGGTCAATATCCATTTCAGAATAAAGTTCAGAGAATTGCTTGAGGAGCCCTGCATCCATGAACTTGGTACAGATTGTGTCCAGAGCTTCGAGTGTACTGAGCACTGGAAGGTTATCTGTAAACCGTCTGTCGAATTCCGCAATCAGACAATCTACAGTCTCCAGGTATTCTTTTTTCAGTTCTTCCGCTAGAGTTGGAGCTCTATTGTCAGATTCAACAAAGTTTTTTCCTAACGTCAAAGTGGTCATGAATTCTTTCAGGTGTTTGATAATTTTTTGGGTTCTTCTAGGTCGTCCCTTCTGATCCAAAGAGAAGGATCCGGTCTTGGGTCCATTCACGTCAGGTACTTCAATTTCAAGACCTTCAGCAAACTCTTTTGCCTTCTCCAAAAGCGACGCAAATGAAGTATCAGAGCGCAGTTCAGCTATTTCCTTCCTTGTTGCTTGAATCAAGGTGCGGGACATAGATATTACCATATAAACTGACTGAAGCTGCTCTGAGAGGGGGTTTGTCGTCCTAAGAACTGCTTCCATATAGAGAATCCGGAATATCACTGTGAAAGGTTCCATTTCCTTCGGGAGACCAGCTCCTACTGCTCAAGCTTCACTATCAGCTCCCTTACTGACTGCAGATAGTACAGCCAGAATATATTCATATCGGAGTCTTATCTTCGATATTGATCGATACCAGTATGACCATCTTGTCGCAGCACTCCTTTCTAATTCCAGGACTGGCAGCTGAGTAGCCTTTTGAGACTCGACAAAAAGCTGATATCTGGTGTCGCTGTTGGAAATGAACGTGTACAGATTTTGGACTAACGAAAAAAATGAGCCAACAGTCCCAACACCTTCAACGCAGTTTGCAATGACCAAATTTAGTCTATGCGCATGGCAATGAATGTATATTGCTCGTGGCGCTTTCGCTCTCAGTCACGCTTGAACACCAGAGAAGGGCCCGCTCATCACACTTGCTCCGTCGTAGCACTGAGCAACACAATAGTTCCAGTCGAGACCAAGTTTCGCCACTGTGTCGTGAATGAAGCTGGCTAAACTCTCAGTATCCAGGCTTTTCATATGGTAGCATCCTATTGGTCTTTCCCGTGCTTTTCCCTCGTCGAAGTACCTCAGAAGAATTGCGAGCAGTCTTTCTTCGAATTATCTTTTGTCTCGTCGACAAGAACAGCAAAGTATTTGGCACGCTTAACTTCTTGCACTATTGTAGACCAAAGCCTAGATCTAATAATTAAAATTAGATCTTTCTGGTTTTCGTTCGGGACGTATAGTGGCCGTATCGTCTTTGTAGCTTATTGAAAAGCGTGGGAGAATACTCGGCGAGAAGATTGCAAGTTTCGATGAAATGTCCTTTGTTTGCCGAAGTTTCAGTCTCATCGTGGCCGCGAAAGGCTGTACCCAGTCGCCCCAGTAGGGCCGTTACTTTCAGTAAAGCCTTTACGTGTTCCCTGTTTTCATTCATCTCCTTATTCCTGTCCGTTAACAAAACAGATGCGATGGGTTGCATCTCCTTGGCTTGTATAGCTTTGAACTTCGTCCACGAAACTGCACTGTCCCTGTGGCGGTCACTTTTCGCATGCTCTTCTAGAACGCTTGAGATGTCCTTCCATCTTCTAACGCCGGTCTCGATGAAAGGCCTCGCCCCGTATCTCTGTCCGCGAAGGGTTGACGTCCCGCCAAAGTGTCTTCAGCAGAAACAGAAAACCGAATTTTCCTTAACTGAGTACTCAAGCCAAGGATGCTTTCCATAATACGAAATATTAAATGACCGTCTTAGCTTGCCGTTTGCTGAAACCTGTTCAGGGTACCGGAGCAGCTGTGGTTGACATGGATGGTTGTGGGAGGATGAAGAAATATCATTAAGACCACTCGAACGATGGTGCTCTTCATCTCGTGTGGTATCTCGTTTTATTTGTGCCTCATGAGGTTTGAAAGGCGCAGTGTCTATTTGTGTCGTCTCTTTTTCTACTAGCTTAGACTGATTCCCCATCCCATTTATTGAAGGATTAGCAGCGGTAAGCTTATTGCGTTCATTTGTAGAGTAATCCACATTAATGATAAATGCAAAGTACAAAAGCCACGCGTTACGTTTAAGCCGAAATAAAATAATTTTCAACATTTAGACCTTTACTTTTTTTTAGTATGTTAAGTCCAAACTGCGTAGCAGTTTCCGCTTTCGGCACAGCAGTTCGAGAAAAATAGTGCTAGAACTCCTCCATGGTGTGACAGTTTACTAAAGTATATCGAACTTCAGAAAAAAAACAGGAAATTTCAGCAGAGCCAAAGACGGCGTTTAACGGATGATTATACATGCGTTGATCCTTATCTACCCATAAGGACAATAATGAAAACTTTGGGCTTAATGTAATAGCAACCCAAATCGCAAAAAACCTTTGCAGCAGTCCTTAGATGAAGATTCGGGTGTCATGACATATCGCAAATAAGCTAAAGGCACGTTCGATTTGCTTCAGCTTCAGTTATGTCCTACTCCATTGTGTGCTTATTTGGATTTTTCTGCGACGTTCTCACATTTAGCCTGAAGAACTACTGATAATGTGACAGCCAAACAGGTTCATAATTTTGGACCGAATAAGGGAATGTGAAGCATGACTACTGCAAATTGAATGCGAATTAATATCACCAGTTGAATTTTAACAGAGTAGAATCATATAAAAACTGTAAAGATTTGTGTTTCAAAAAATAAAAAAAAAAGAAAGAAAAGAAAAAAAAACGACAATCTTTGGCTTATGCCTCTCAACCTAAGTAGCATTGTTATCCATAAAATTAACAGAAATGCCAAACTGTGTGGTTCAATAAATAAAAAGAAAGAAAGAAAAGAAAAAAAACGACAATCTTTGGCTTATGCCCCTCGACCCATGTAGCATTTTTATACATAAAATTAATAGTGCTTTTCATAATAAAAAAGAACAAAACAAAACAACATAGAGGTAATCTTAATCAAACAGTTCATGGTAACGAACTGTAAGTAAGGAGCGACCCGGCTCAATGGTAATCAAAACTCTAGAAAACGGGTTTTTGATACCAAAAAATACATCAAAAGAATTAGATTTCAATGCTGATTTCAAATATATAACTTTCATCAAGTTCGGTGCAATCCATCAAAAGTTACGCGCCTGAGAAAATTTGGCTGATTTTCAAAAAAAGGGGGAAAGACCCCCTAAAAGTTAAAGAACCTTAATAAAAATCACACCATCATATTCAGCGTATCAGAGAACCCTACTGTAGAGGTTGCAAGCTCCTATCTACAAAAATTTGGAATTTTACATTTTTGCCAGAAGAAAGATGACGGATACGTGTTTATTTATGTGTTTTTTTCCCCCAGGGGTGACCATATCGACCCAGTAGTCCTAGAATATCATGAGAAGACTCATTCGAACGAAAATTAAAGGTTCTAGTTCACTTTTTAAGTGACAAAAATTAAGGGCAGCTAGGCCCCCTCCCACGCTTATTTTTTTCCCAAAGCCACCCGATCAAAATTTTGAGATAGCCATTTTGTTCAGCATGGTCGAAAATATGATA
>NC_142804.1:36779249-36837253 GCF_049724085.1 Artemia sp. Qi Xiang Cuo
TGTGTGTAAGTTTTTTTGCGTGTGTGTGTGAGTTTTATTGTGTTCATGTGTAAGTTTTTGTGTGTGTGTGTGTGTGTGTTTAAGTTTTTGTGTGTGTGTAAGTTTTGGAGTGTGTGTGTGAGTTTTCGTGTGTTTGTGTGTGTAAGTTTGTGTGTGTGTGTGTGTGTGTGTAAGTTTTTGTGTGCATTTAAGTTTTTGTGTGCATGTAAGTTTTCGTGTGCATGTGTAAGTTTTTGTGTGCTTCCCAAATCATAATTTTCTGAAAGGACACACCTATGAAAGGCTAAGAAATCTAGCTTAGAAAAGTCAAAAATAGCAAATTAACCATCCCAAATCATAGGTTTCAGTCAACACACACCTACGAATGGCTATGAAATCCTGCTCAGAAAAGTCAAAAAATATCAACCCACACACCCCCAAATCATAGGTTTCAGACATCACACACCTACGAAAGACTAAGAAATCCGGTTATGAAAAGTCAGAAATAGCAAATTACATATCCCAAATCATAGGTTTCAGACAACACTCACCTATGAACGGCTAAGAAACCTAGCTCAGAAAAGTCAAAAATAGCAAACTAGTCATCCCAAACTATATGTTTCAGACAACAAACACCTATGAAAGGCTAAGAAATCCAGCTCAGAAAAGTCAAAAGTAGCAATCCATCCACCCCAAATCATAGGTTTCAGACACTACACACCTATGAAAGACTAAGAAATCCAACTCAGAAAAGCCTGAAATAGCAACCCACACATCCCAAATCATAGGTTTCAGACACCACACACCTACGAAAGACTAAGAAATCCGGTTATGAAGAGTCGGAAATAGCAAATTACACATCCCAAACTATTTTTCAAACAACATTCACCTACGAAATACTAGAAAACATTAGCTCAGAAAAGACTTAAATAGCAAACTACACATCCAAAATAATAATGTTCTGAAAACACATACCTATTAAAGTCTAAGAAAACTATCTCAGAAAAGTCGAAAATAGCAAACTACACATCCCAAATCATAGGTTTCAGACACTACACACCTATGAAAGACTAAGAAATCCAACTCAGAAAAGCCCGAAATAGTAATTTACATATCCCAAATCATAAGTTTCAGACAGCATTCACCTACGAAATACTAAGAAACCTTAGCTCAGAAGAGTCTGAAATAGCCAACTACTCATCCCAAACTCGAAGTTTCAGACAACAAACACCTATGAGTGACTAAGAATCCTAGCTCTGAAAAGTCCAAAAAGCAAACTACACCTCCCAAATCATAACTTTCTGAAAGGATACACATATGATAGGCTAAGAAATCTAGCTCGAAAAAGTCAAAAATAGCAAATTAACCATCCCAAATCATAGGTTTCAGTCAACACACACCTACGAATGGCTAAGAAATCCAGCTCAGAAAAGTCAAAAAAATAGCAACCCACACACCCCAAATCATAGGTTTCAGACACCACACACCTACGAAAGACTAAGAAATCCGGTTATGAAAAGTCGGAAATAGCAAATTACATATCCCAAATCATAGGTTTCAGACAACACTCACCTATGAACGGCTAAGAAACCTAGCTCAGAAAAGTCAAAAATAGCAAACTAGTCATCCCAAACTATAGGTTTCAGACAACAAACACCTATGAAAGGCTAAGAAATCCAGCTCAGAAAAGTCAAAAGTAGCAATCCACCCATCCCAAATCATAGGTTTCCTAGAACATACGCCTATGAAAGACTAAGAAATCCAGCTCAGAAAAGTAAAAAATAGAAAACTACATATCCCAAATCATCGGTTTCAGTCAACACACACCAACGAAAGACTAAGAAACCTAGCTCAGAAAAGTCAAAAATAGCAAACTATTCATCCCAAACGATTGGTTTCAGACAACATTCACCTACGAAATACTAGAAAAACTTAGCTCAGAAAAGCCTTAAATAGCAAACTATACATCCCAAATCATATTTTTATGACAACGCATACCTATGAAAGTCTAAGAAATCCAGCTCAGAAAAGTCGAAAATAGCAAACTACACACCCCAAATCATAGTTTTCAGACACCACACACCTATGAAGGACTAAGAAATCCAACTCAGAAAAGTCAAAAATAACAAACTACATATCCCAAATCATAAGTTTCACTCAACATACACCAACGAAAGGCTAAGAAACCTAGCTCATAAAAGCCTGAAATAGCAAACTACTCATCCCAAACTATTGGTTTCAGACAACATTCACCTAGGAAATACTAGGAAACCTTAGCTCAGAAAAGCCTGAAGTAGCAAACTACACATCCCAAATCATAGGTTTCAGACAACACACATCAACGAAAGACGGGTGCTCGGGGAGCGCCTTTGAGGGTTTGGGGGCCCCTTGGGGGTGGGGGGTCGTTGGGGAGCGGGGGGGCACCTTTGGGGCCGGGGGTTGGGGCTTGGGGGTCGGGGTTTGGCTTTGGGGGGTGTGGGTGGGCCTTTGGGGTGCCGGGAGGGCCTTTGGGTGCCTGGGGGACATTTGGGGACCGGTGGAGGGCCTTTGGGACCCCGTTGGTCCTTTGGGAGCTCGATGTGCCTTTGGGGGGCCCGGGGATGGCATTTGGGGGTCTGGGTGGGCCTTTGGGGCGCCGGTGGCCCTTTGGGAGCTTGGGGGGCCTTTGAGTGTCCGGGGGGACAGTTGGGAGCCTGGGGGACATTTGGGGCCTGGGGATGGCCTTTGGAGGTCTGGGTGGGTCTTTGGGGGACCGGTGGCCCTTTGGGAGTTTGGGGGGCTTTGAGGACCGGAGGCTTCCTTCGGGGTTGGGGTAGGAGGATTGGAACCCTTTGGGGTTGGGTTAGAGGACCTCACAACACTGTTCAAATGAAACTTGTGTATTATAACGACCACACTCAAATTCTCTTCTAAAATCTCTTCAAAAATCTTCTTTTAAAATGTCTCTATCTGTTTCGCCGAAATAGTTCCATAACCTGTCTAAAACGGTTTCGCCCAAATAATCCCTAAACGTAAATTCAGCGTGTTCCTTTGTTATTGGCATCTCTGCGCTAACGCATTTCAAATTAATATGAAACCTATTCGCGCGCTAAAACAATTCATCACTAAGATGTTTCTTGCCTAATTGTTTCCATGGCCTTTGGTTATTAATATCCTTTGGAGTTCGACCAGTAGAACTGTTCCCGAGGCAAAGACATTAATGATTTGGATCTATTCCTGGAGAAATGTTTCTAGGCGAAAATTTTTAAAGTCTAACAGATGATGTCATTGATTGATTGATCTGTCAAGAAAGGGGAAATTAATTTGTTGTTTCTAAGGGGAATTATTGATTCACGATAGGTGAATTGAGGTCGACAGCACAGGTGTTCTGACTCGTGACAGCACCACGTGGTTTATGGTTTTCTCAGTGAGAAAGTTCCTGTTTTTTCAAATTCTCACTGACAAAAACCATAAAAACATACAAAAATGTGAGAAAGTTCCTGTTTTTCAAATTCTCACTGACAGAAACCACAAAAACAGACATAAATGTGACAAAATTCCTGTTTTTTCAAATTCTCACTGACAAAAACCATAAATCATCCATAACCATCCATGAAAACAACCATAAATGTGACAAAATTTATGTTTTTTCAAGTGAGAAAATTCCTGTTTTTTCATTCTCATTCAGAAAACCAAAAACCACGTGGTACTGTCACGAGCTCATGACCCCTCTCTACTAATTGCACAGAAAAACAACAACACTTAGTTCGATGATTGGAAAAAAAAATAAGGACTCTACAATGAAAAAGAAAACAGAAACAAAAAAACAATGACGCTTAGTCCAATAAAAAAAGAAAAAATCCCTAGCTAAAATGACAGAAGAAAATGGCAATTTGTTCGATTATTGAAAAACAAAAACATTGAAGCTTTTTGCAAAAACAAAACATTGACAGTTTTATAAGATTTTCAGAAAAAAAAATTCCAATAACAAAAACCAGCGTGTAATGCTTGGTCAATTGACTAAAAAAAAAGAAACTGTGACACTTCGGCAAAGAAGCTTTTTGACACTAGCCAACAATTCAAAGACAAATAAAACAATGACATTATAAATGCAAAAAAAAATATATATAAAAAAATTCATTTTCAAATTGGACTAAAATGTAGATAATTTTTTATCTACTTTTAGTAGATAATTTTTTAGCGAGGGACGCAGAATAGATAGGGTTTTACATAACGTAGGTATCAAATTCATATTTATAAATGTATAAATGAAAAAAGTTAATGAGCTGAGATAAACAAAAGATAAAAGATAAATCTATGCAAAGATCAATCAGTTTATCACCCATCGTTTCACTTACATTCACAGAATCTCGAGAAAAAATTATTTACTAATTTTTGTTCATTTTGAAAACGAGTTTAAAAATAATCCTATTTACTATTTTCGGCTTCTTGGTCATCTCTAAGACTAAATTTTACATCTCTAAGAGTAAATCTTTACTCTTCTCTAAGACAATAATTTGTCTTATATACGACTCGAACCTAAGTTACCACGGTTAAAGCCAAGTGTTCTAGCTGCTACGCAATCAAATCTTATGTAATTGTGTTTGCTTTATACCTTACATTTCGTTATCAGTCTGATCTTGACATTAGAGTCCTGACCTAAATCTGAAGAAAAACGCTTCTAGTCATGATCTTTCAAATGCGTACTAACTATGCTCAAGGCTTTCAACCTTCAGAGGTCTCTAATTTCAGCCGGCATACAATTTATTAAAAAATATTAAGGGGCTGGGATGGTGAGTATACATTAGGGGGTGTTAGATGTTGTATTGTTGCGCTGTCATTAGAAGTGCATACACTGATAAAATTTGGTAGCAATCGAAAACTTTGAAGTAGTTCAAAAGCAGATACTATATGAAATTAATTAAGGGAGTTGAAGGGGATGTATAAGAGGGGATAATTTTGACCTAGTGTTTTTGTAATGTTATTGGAAGTGTATATACTGATAAATTTGGAAGTCATTGAACAGCCGGAAGTGGTCGAAAAATGGGTCACAAATTTATGTGACAAAAGTACAAAAAGTCGGTGAGCTAATGAAGATGAGGAAGAAAACAAGTTTAAAAAAAAGTTATTGTTCTGGTATCTCTAGACACCAATTTAAAATGCAGAAGATTAAAAATAGAGCAGTAGCGCTAAATATGTAAAAGCAAAAACGAATAGCTTATACTGCAGACAACTAAATATGTAAAAGCAAAAAGGAATAGCTATTACTGCGAATAAATAAATAAAAACTAAAACGGTCAAATATTAAAATTAACAGTCAAGTCGAGTGTAAAACGAACATAAATCACCAAATATGGATAAATGGAACCTAAAACAATGAGAAATCAAAACACTGGTCATAAATTAAACACAGGTCATATATTACTCGTACGACGGATAGCAAGTATCAGGAATAAGATTGGGGGCTATTACTCTCTCGATTCCCTAAAGTGTTGGCAATCTGCTGAACCCAGAATGTATTTCAAACAGTAGGTTCTTTATTTGTCTTAAATCAAAATAGTAGCCAAAGTACTAACTAAGTTTATGGGAAAGAAAAAAAATTGGAAAAAATAAAGAGTGGTTTTTAATTTAGCTTTACTATTTGAAAATGCTATTTTTTCCATTTTTTCTTTCGATCTTATTTAATTTAACAGCAAAAAATCAATACCTAAATAAAACTTTTCAGGTACTTTTGAAAAAAAAAAATTTATTTCCTGCAAATACTATTTAAATTTGAAAATTATGAAGTAATTCGGCAACCAATTTTGTTTATAAATTTAAAAGGAAAAAATTTCGAAGGAAGCAACTGCGGACTAAAGATATTGCCGATTAAAGTTATTAAACTAAATCGATCGTTACAAAAAAGAGAACATATTTAACTGTTTGTTCTTGGAATTAAAAAGAAACACCGCTCAAAGAGACATTTGTCAGTAAAGCGCAAATGACACTTATCTTTCATGAAGTTGGAATTTGAAGGTGGTAGTTTACAATAAAACTTTATTAGAGAAGTTTTCTTTTAATCAATCACTTAAAGAAACAAATTTGTTCCATTTATTATTTGGTAACGAAAACGAGCTAGATGACACCTGTAGTAGATTAAACTATAATCTTGTGACTTTTTCAGACCTTTGTACTTTGCTCTTTTGACAGAATGAAGAGATAAATCTTTCTTCATTCTGTCAATGTATGTATTACACTGGGTGACATGTTTGCGTTCTGCAAATGATTTGTTTTTGAAGTGTTTAAAATTCAGTTTGAAAGTTTAAGTTAATATACATTGTTTTCAGATGAGTTCGAAAACTTATGAGCTGCAGTCAAAAAAGGGGGAATTTTCCCTAGTCCCAACAAGTGAGAATGATAAGAAAACGCAAAAAGTAAGTTATTTTACAATGTCAGTATTTAAAAGTAAGTCACTTAGAGCGCATAAGGCACTTTTAGGGATAAATACTTCGCAGCTCATATAATTGACTTACGAATAAAGTGAACATACCACTCGATGCCTTTTTTAATGCTCTTTACGAATATAAGGTACTTTCCCATTATATGGGTCTCTCTAGTCAAGTTTGAAATAAAATAGGATGAATAAATAATGGTAAATTTTTCGCAAATCATATTATTGACCAACGAATAAAGTAAACATACCACTCCATGCCTTTTTTATGCTTTTCCAAAAATAATAATCATTTTTGTCGGAAATGAATTTTTCCCCCACCCCTATATGTACCAATTCAGGGTAAATATTTGCAAATTAGGGGGGTAGGGGTAAAGTTTAAACTTACCTCCAATTTACATCAGAAATAAAATTTACCCCCCTCCCCCTAATGAGCAAATATATACCCTGAATTAGCATACATATGGGTGGGGGTCAAATTCATTTCCGACAAAAATGATTATTATAATTGGAAAGAGTATAAAAAAGGCATTAAGTGGTATGTTTACTTTATTTGTAAATTAATAATATGAATAACAAAAATTTACCTAAATAATAGTTTAGAAACAAATTTGGGCTATATATTTGCACATTAGGGGTGGGGGTGGGGGTTAAGCGTAGCATATATTAAATGCGTAACCTTACCTATGCACCTTTTTCCTCCCCTAAACCCCAAAAAACCACAGTTAAATATCGTATGCGCAATGCAAACCACGCTATCATTGCCTAGTCTATTGCGGTTAATATGTCATAAACGGGTTTTATCATTGCCTACTCTACAGCGGTTAACCCTAGAGGCCCATATAATGGAAAAGTACCGAATTTAATAATCGCTTCTATTGCAAATTCAAATTTACCCACCCCCATCCAAGGCCGTACCCAGAGGGGGGTTAGGGGGGTTTGAACCCCTCCCGAAATGTTTTTTGACTCGTAAAAACGCAACAAAAATGAATATAAACAAATTTTGTGTGTGTTTTTTGAGGTTTTTGTGTAACCCCCCCCCCCCCTGAAAAAAATCTTTGAGTAAAACCCCCTTCGCAAAAAAAATCTGGGTACGACCTTGCCCCCCCCCCACCTAAGGTGCAAATATATACCCTGAATTGTAACCACACAAAGAAATTATCAATACTAGTTAAGTTATTGAAAAGTAGTTAAAAACATATAACTAGTTTATAAATAAATTGTTCAAGAATAACATATTCCAAAAAAACTTATTTATAACAATTCAAGCATCATTTATTAAATAAACCTAATATGATCCGTTTTCCTACTGTTTCAAGTTTTTCAAATGCCATTGACAAAAATAGAGCTAAATTTTGAATCGGCGGTACGTGGCACAAGTGTTTATTCGATCAGTCTGGATCCCGTGGAATCTGACAAAAATAGTGATAAACGTCTGGGCCGGAATTATTTAGGAAAGGTGACCAAAAGTTTTTATCGGGCTGTTGACGAAGACAGAACAAATTTTGCTGTGAAAAAGACAGTACCAGCGAAGAATGGCAAAATTATACTTGAACTGGGTTCAGAGTCCGATACAGAAGAGGCAATTTCTGCATTTAACAAGAAATTCGACATGACAAAGTATAAAGTTATGCAACTAAAGGAAAAGATGCCGAGAATAATCATGTAATACATCACAGATTGTGAAGATGCTGATTTGTTCCGCACAGAGTTTATGGGAAGTAAATATTATTTTAAAGACATGGTTGGTTAAAGGGAACTACTGAAAGTTGTCACAATGTTGAGAAAAGATAGAAACAGTGCTAACGTCATTGAAGTTAGCCCAAAACTCTGCAGGTCTATCCTGCTATACGGTCATGTGAAGCTTGGCTTCTTGATGAAGCGCTGTGATGACTATGTGTTCCTCATAAAGTCTTCAAAATGCTACCTTTATGGCCATCGAGCAACTGAGTGCAGAGGTATGCAATGCTGCTCTTTTTGTATGGGTAACCAGTCATTTGATGATTGCCCAGAATCGTTTTCTGAAGTAGAAGTGACCCTATAACTCCGGTACGAACCACGTGGTTTATGGTCCAAATATGGGCATAGAGTCATTAGGGAGAACACGTGGTTAATGGGGTCAATGACCTCTTTTTCCAAGTGTGTCAACAACAACAACATCGACCTTGACATTCGCTGAGAGCGTGCACTTACAACAACAACAACATAGACCTTGGAACACCTGTGCTGTCGACCTCAATTCACCTATCGTGAATCAATAATTCCCCTTAGAAACAACAAATTAATTCCCCTTTCTTGACAGATCAATCAACCAATGACATCATCTGTCAGACTTTAAAAATTTTCGCATAGAAACGATTCTCCAGGAATAGATCCAAGTCATTAATGTCTTTGCCTCGGAAACAACTCTTTTGGTCGAACTCCAAAGGATATTAATAGCCAAAGGCCATGGAAACAATTCTCCAAGAAACATCTTAGCGATGAATTGTTTTAGCGCGGGAATCAGGTTTCTTATTAATTTGAAATCCATTAGCGCAGAGATGCCAAAAACAAAAGGAACACGCTGAATTACGTTTAGGGATTATTTGGGCGAAACTGTTTTAGACAGGTTATGGAACTATTTCGGAGAAACAGTTAGAGACATTTTAAAAGATGATTTTTGAAGAGATTTTAGAAGAGAATTTAATGGTGAAACTATGTGGTCGTTATAATACACAAGTTTCATTTGAACAGTGTTGTGAGGTCCTCTAACCCAACCCCAAAGGGTTCCAATCCTCCTACCCCAACCCCGAAGAGAGCCCCCGGTCCTTAAAGGCCCCCAAGCTCCCAAAGGGTCACCGGAGCCCCCAAAGGCCCACCCAGACCCCCAAAGACCATCCCCGGGCCCCCCAAAGGCCCATCGAGCTCCCAAAGGACCAACGGGGTCCCAAAGGCCCTCCACCGGTCCCCAAATGTCCCCCAGGCACCCAACTGCCCCCCCGGACCCCCAAAGGCCCACCCGGTGCCCCCAAGGCCCACCCTGTGCCCCCAAGGCCCTCCCGGTGCCCCAAAGGCCCTCCCTGTGCCCCAAAGGCCCTCCCCCGGCCCCCCAAGGTCCCCCGGACCAGAGAAGCGTCGCCGGGATGCGCCGTGGGCCAGGAAAGCGCCGCAGGATGTGCCGCAGGGATGCGCCGCGGGTCAGGAAAGCGCCGCAGGGGATGCGCCACAGGGAGGCACCGCAGGAAAGCGCTGCAGGATGCGCCGCAGGGATGCGCCGCAAAAAAAAGTAAAAATTTCGAAATGTTATCCCCCAAACGCCCTCCTCAGACCCCCAAAGGTCCTCCCCTGGTCCTCAAAGGTCCCCCGGGCTCCCAAAGGGCCAACCGGCCCCCAAGGGTCCCCCGGGCCCCCAAAGGTCCTCCCCCGGTCCCCAAAGGTCCACTGGGCTCCCAAAGGGCCCCCGGCCCTCAAGGTTCCCCCAGACCCCCCCCGGGGCCCAAAGGGCACCTCCCACCTTTGGCCCCAAAGGGCCCCTCCCCTCCATATCCTCCCTTCTCCTCCCCTCCCCCTCCCCCTCCCCTCCTCGTTTGAATTTCTTTCATTGAAATGCAAGAGACGGAATATTTCAGTAGTGTTTGGTTATGGTTTACCTTGTCACAGTTACATTTCATTGATTTTTCAAAGTTCATTTTGAATTTCTTTCGTTGAAATGCAAGAGTTGGAATATTTCAGTAGTGTTTGGTTGTGGTTTACCTTGTCACAGTTACATTTTCTTGATTTTTCAAAGTTCATTTTGAATTTCTTTCGTTGAAATGCAAGAGTTGGAATATTTCAGTAGTGTTTGGTCGGGGTTTACCTTATCACAGTTACTTTTTATTGATTTTTCAAAGTTCAATTTGAATTTCTTTCGTTGAAATGCAAGAGTTGGAATATTTCAGGAGCGTTTTGTTGTGGTTTAACTAGTCACAGTTATATTTTCTTGATTTTTCAAAGTTCATTTTGAAATTCTTTCGTTGAAATGCACTAGGTGGAATATTTCAGTAGTGTTTGGTTGTGGTTTACCTTGTCACAGTTACTTTTTCTTGATTTTTCAAAGTTCATTTTAATTTCTTTATTTTAAATGCAAGAGTTGGAATATTTCGATAGCGTTTGGTTGTGGTTTACCTTGTCACAGTTACATTTTCTTTATTTTTCAAAGTTCATTTTGAATTTCTTTCGTTGAAATGCAAGAGTTGGAATATTTCAGTAGTGTCTGGTTGTGGTTTACCTTGTCAAAGTTACATTTTCTTGATTTTTCAAAGTTCATTTTGAATTTCTTTCGTTGAAATGCAAGAGTTGGAATATTTCAGTAGTGTTTGGTTGTGGTTTACCTTGACATATTTACATTTTCTTGATTTTTAAAAGTTCATTTTGAATTTCTTTCGTTGAAAAGCAAGAGTTGAGATATTTCAGTAGTGTTTGCTTGTCGTTTACCATGTCACAGTTACATTTTCATGATTTTTTTTAATTTCATTTTGAATTTCTTTAGTTGAAACGAAAGAGTTGAAATATTTCAGTAGTGTTTGGTTGTGGTTTACCATGTCACAGTTACTTTTTCTTGATTTTTCAAAGTTCATTTTGAATTTCTTTCGTTGAAATGCAAGAGTTGGAATATTTCAGTAGTGTTTGGTTGTGGTATAACTTGTCACAGTTACATATTCCTGATTTTCAAAAGTTTATTTTGAATTTCTTTCATTGAAATGCAAGAGTTGGAATATTTCAGTAGTGGTTGGTTGTGGTTTACCTTGTCACAGTTACATTTTCTTGATTTTTCAAAGTTCATTTTGAATTTCTTTCATTGAAATGCAAAAGTTGGAATATTTCAGTAGTGTTTGGTTATGGTTTACCTTGTCACAGTTACATTTTCTTGATTTTTCAAAGTTCATTTTGAATATCTTTCATTGAAATGCAAGAGTTGGAATATTTCAGTAGTGTATGGTTATGGTATACCGTGTCACAGTTACATTTTAGTGATTTTTCAATGTTCATTGTGAATTTCTTTCGTTGAAATGCAAGAGTTGGAATATTTCAGTAGTGTTTGGGTGTGGTATACCATGTCACAGATTCATTTTCGTGATTTTTCAATGTTCATTCTGAATTTCTTTCGTTGAGATGCAAGAGTTGGAATATTTCAGTAGTGTTTGGGTGTGGATTACCGTGTCACAGTTACATTTTCTTAAAACATGTCACAGTTACATTTTCTTGATTTTTCAAAGTTCATTTTGAATTTCTTTCGTTGAAATGCAAGAGTTGGAATATTTCAGTAGTGTTTGGTCGTGGTTTACCTTATCACAGTTACTTTTTCTTGATTTTTCAAAGTTCATTTTGAATTTCTTTCGTTGAAATGCAAGAGTTGGAATATTTCAGTAGCGTTTGGTTGTGGTTTAACTAGTCACAGTTAAATTTTCTTTATATTTCAAAGTTCATTGAGAATTTCTTTCATTGAAATGCAAGAGGTGGAATATATCAGTAGTGTGTGGCTGTGGTTTACCTTGTCACAGCTACATTTTCTTGATTTTTCAAAGTTAATTTTGAATTGCTTTCGTTGAAATTCAAGAGTTGGAATATTTCTTTAGCGTTTGGTTGTGGTTTATCTTGTCACAGTTACATTTTCTTGATTTTTCAAAGTTCATTTTGAATTCCTTTCGTTGAAATGCAAGAGTTGGAATATTTCAGTACTGTCTGGTTGTGGTTTACATTGTCACAGTTACATTTTCTTGATTTTTCAAAGTTTATTTTGAATTTCTTTCGTTGAAATGAAAGAGTTGGAATATTTCAGTTGTGTTTGGTTGTGGTTTACCTTGTCACAGTTACATTTTCTTGATTTTTCAAAGTTCATTTTGAATTTCTTTCGTTGAAAAGCAAGAGTTGGAATATTTCAGTAGTGTTTGCTTGTGGTTTACCTTATCACAGTTACTTTTTCTTGATTTTTCAAAGTTCATTTTGAATTTCTTTCGTTGAAATGCAAGAGTTGGAATATTTCAGTAGCGTTTGGTTGTGGTTTAACTAGTCACAGATACATTTTCTTGATTTTTCAAAGTTAATTTTGAATTTCTTTCGTTGAAATGCAAGAGTTGGAATATTTCAGTAGTGTCTGGTTGTGGTTTACCTTGTCAAAGTTACATTTACTTGATTTTACAAAGTTTATTTTGAATTTCTTTCGTTTAAATGCAAGAGTTAGAATATTTTAATAGCGTTTGGTTGTGGTTTAACTTGTCACATTTACATTTTCTTGACTTTTCATAGTACATTTTGAATTCCTTTTATTGAAATGCAAGAGTTGGAATATTTCAGTAGTATATGGTTGTGGTTTACATTGTCACAGTTACATTTTCTTGATTTTTCAAAGTTTTTTTTGAATTTCTTTCGTTGAAATGCAAGAGTTGGAATATTTCAGTAGTGTTTGGTTGTGGTTTACCTTGTCACAGTTACATTTTCTTGATTTTTCAAAGTTCATTTTGAATTTCTTTCGTTGAAAAGCAAGAGTTGGAATATTTCACTAGTGTTTGGTTGTGGTTTACCTTGTCACATTTACATTTTCTTGATTTTTTCAAAGTTTATTTGAATTTCTTTCGTTGAAATGCAAGAGTTGGAATATTTCAGTAGTGTCTGGTTATGGCTTACCTTGTCACAGTTACATTCTCTTGATTTTTCAATGATCATTTTGAATTTCTTTCGTTGATATGCAAGAGTTGGATTATTTCAGAAGTGTTTGGTTGTGGTTTACCTTGTCACAGTTACATTTTCTTTATTTTTCATAGTTCCTATTGAATTTCTTTCGTTGAAATGCAAGAGTTGGAATATTTCAGTAGTGTTTGGTCATGGTTTACCTTGTCACAGTTACATTTTCTTGATTTTTCAAAGTTCATTTTGAATTTCTGTCGTTGAAATGCAAGAGTTGGACTATTTCAGTAGTGTTTGGTTATGGTTTACCCTGTCACAGTTACATTTTCTTGATTTTTCAAAGCTCATTTTGAATTTCTTTCGTTGAAAAGCAAGAGTTGGAATATTTCAGTAGTGTTTGCTTATGGTTTACCTTGTTACAGTTACATTTTCTTGATTTTTTTAAAGTTCATTTGAATTTCATTCATTGAAATGCAAGAGACGGAATATTTCAGTAGTGTTTGGTTATGGTTTACCTTGTCACAGTTACATTTTCGTTATTTTTCAAAGTTCATTTTGAAATTCTTTCGTTGAAATGCAAGAGTTGGAATATTTCAATAGTGTTAGGTAATGGTTTACCTTGTCACAGTTACATTTTCTTAATTTTTCAAATTCATTTTGAATTTCTATCGTTGAAATGCAAGAGTTGGAATATTTCAGTAGTGTTTGGTTGTCGTTTACCATGTCAGAGTTACATTTTCTTGATTTTTCAAAGTTCATTTTGAATTTCCTTCGTTGAGATGCAAGAGTTGGAATATTTCAGTAGTGTTTGGTTGTGGTTTACCTTGTCACAGTTACATTTTCTTGATTTTTCAAAGTGCATTTTGAATTTCTTTCGTTGAAATGCAAGAGTTGGAATATTTCACTAGTGTTTGATTGTGGTATACCTTGTCACATGTACACACATGTATACACATGTACACACATGTGCTTATCATGAGTGCTCATGATAAGTTAACCTAACCTTTTCCGGTGAGTATGGTCAGGTTAGACTAGATTAAGTTAGGTTAGATTAGACTAGGTTAGGTTAGCCTACGTACGCTTCACTTAGGTTAGCTTAGGTTAGGTGAGAGACATGCGAAAAGTTAGGTGTATGATTAGGTTAGGTTAGGTTAGATTAAGTTAGGTTAGGCTAGGTTAGATTAGGCTAGGTTAGCCTACGTACGCGCGCGTACGTAGTTAGGTTACGCGTACGCGGTTAGGTTAACTTATCATGAGCACTCATGATAAGCACATGTGTGTACATGTGTATACATGTGTGTACATGTGACAAGGTATACCACAACCAAACACTAGTGAAATATTCCAACTCTTGCATTTCAACGAAAGAAATTCAAAATGAACTTTGAAAAATCAAGAAAATGTAACTGTGACAAGGTAAACCACAACCAAACACTACTGATATATTCCAACTCTTGCATTTCAACGAAACAAATTCAAAATGAACTTTGAAAAAAATCAAGAAAATGTAACTGTGACAAGGTAAACCACAAGCAAACACTACTGAAATAATCCAACTCTTGCTTTTCAACGAAAGACATTCAAAATGAACTTTGAAAAATCAAGAAAATGTAACTATGACAAGGTAAACTATAACCAAACACTACTGAAATAATCCAACTCTTGCTTTTCAACGAAAAAAATTCAAAATGAACTTTGAAAAATCAAGAAAATGTAACTGTGACAAGGTAAACCACAACCAAACACTTCTGAAATAATCCAACTCTTGCATTTCAACGAAAGAAATTCAAAATGAACATTGAAAAATCAAGAGAATGTAACTGTGACAAGGTAAACCATAACCAGACACTACTGAAATATTCCAACTCTTGCATTTCAACGAAAGAAATTCAAATAAACTTTGAAAAAATCAACAAAATGTAACTGTGACAAGGTAAACCACAAGAAAACACTAGTGAAATATTCCAACTCTTGCTTTTCAACGAAAGAAATTCAAAATGAACTTTGAAAAATCAAGAAAATGTAACTGTGACAAGGTAAACCACAACGAAACACAACTGAAATATTCTAACTCTTGAATTTCAACTAAAGAAATTCAAAATTAACTTGGAAAAATCAAGAAAATGTAAATTTGACAAGGTAAACCACAACCAGACACTACTGAAATATTCCAACTTTTGCTTTTCAACTAAAGGAATTCAAAATGAACTTTGAAAAGTAAAGAAAATGTAACTGTGACAAGTTAAACCACAACCAAACGCTATTAAAATATTCTAACTCTTGCATTTAAACGAAAGAAATTTAAAATAAGCTTTGAAAAATCTAGAAAATGTAACTGTAACAAGGTAAACCACAATCAAATACTACTGAAATATTCCAACTCTTGCATTTCAACGAAAGAAATTCAAAATGAACTTTGAAAAATCAAGAAAATGTAACTGTGACAAGTTAAACCACAACCAGACACTACTGAAATATTCCAACTCTTGCATTTCAACGAAAGAAATTCAAATGAACTTTGAAAAAATCAAGAAAATGTAACTGTGACAAGGTAAACCACAAGCAAACACTACTGAAATATTCCAATTCTTGCTTTTCAACGAAAGAAATTCAAAATGAACTTTGAAAAATCAAGAAAATGTAACTGTGACAATGTAAACCATAACCAAACAATACTGAAATATTCCAACTCTTGCATTTCAACTAAAGAAATTCAAAATGAACTTTGAAAAATCAAGAAAATGTAACTTTGACAAGGTAAAGCACAACCTGACACTAGTGAAATATTCCAACTCTTGCATTTCAACGAAAGAAATTAAAAATGAACTTTGAAAAATCAAGAAAATGTAACTGTGACAAGTTAAACCACAACCAAACGCTACTGAAATATTCCAACTCTTGCATTTCAACGAAAGAAATTCAAAATGAACTTTGAAAAATCAAGTCAATGTAATTGTGACAAGGTAAACCACAACCAAACACTACTGAAATATTCCAACTCTTGCATTTCAACAAAAGAAATTCAAAATGAACTTTGAAAAAAATCAAGAAAATGAAACTCTGACAAGGAAAAACACAATCAAACACTACTGAAATAATAAAACTCTTTCTTTTCAACGAAAGACATTCAAAATGAACTTTGAAAAATCAAGAAAATGTAACTATGACATGGTAAAACATGACCAAACACTACCGAAATATTCCAACTCTTGCATTTCAACGAAAGAAATTCAAAATAAACTTTGAAAAATCAAGAAAATGTAACTTTGACAAGGCAAACCACAACCAAACACTACTGAAATATTCCAACTCTTGCATTTCAACGAAAGAAATTCAATAAGAACATTGAAAAATCAAGAAAATATAACTTTGACAAGTTAAACCACAAACAAACGCTACTGAAATATTCCGACTCTTGCATTTCAACGAAAGAAATTCAAAATGATCTTTGAAAAATCAAGAAAATGTAACTGTGACTAGTTAAACCACAACCAAACGCTACTGAAATATTCCAACTCTTGCATTTCAAAGAAAGAAATACAAAATGAACTTTGAAAAATCAATAAAAAGTAACTGTGATAAGTTAAAACACGACCAAACACTACTGAAATATTCCAACTCTTGCATTTCAACGTAAGAAATTCAAAATGAACTTTGAAAAATCAAGAAAATGTAACTGTGACAAGGTAAACCACAACCAAACACTACTGAAATATTTCAACTCTTGCATTTCAACGAAAGAAATTCGAAATGAACTTTGAAAAATCAAGAAAATGTAACTGTGACAAGGTAAACCATAACCAAACACTACTGAAATATTCCGTCTCTTGCATTTCAACGAAAGAAATTCAAATGAACTTTTAAAAATCTAGAAAATGTAACTGTGACAAGGTAAACCATAAGCAAACACTACTGAAATAATTCAACTCTTGCTTTTCAACGAAAGAAATTCAAAATGAGCTTTGAAAAATCAAGAAAATGTAATTGTGACAAGGTAAACCATAACCAAACACTACTGAAATATCCCAACTCTTGCATTTCAACGAAGGAAATTCAAAATGAACTTTGAAAAATCAAGAAAATGTAACTTTGACAAGGTAAAGCACAACCAGACACTAGTGAAATATTCCAACTCTTGCATTTCAACGAAAGAAATTCAAAATGAACTTTGAAAAATCAAGAAAATGTAACTGTGACAAGTTTAACCACAACCAAACTCTACTGAAATATTCCAACTCTTGCATTTCAACTAAAGAAATTCAAAATGAACTTTGGAAAATCAAGAAAATGTAATTGTGACAAGGTAAACAACAACCAAACACTACTGAAATATTCCAACTCTTGCATTTCAACAAAAGAAATTCAAAATTAACTTTGAAAAAAATCAAGAAAGTGTAACTGTGACAAGGTAAACCACAAGCAAACACTACTGAAATAATCCAACTCTTGCTTTTCAACGAAAGACATTCAAAATGAACTTTGAAAAATCAAGAAAATGTAACTGTGACAAGGTAAACCACAACCAAACATTACTGAAATATTCCAACTCTTGCATTTCAACGAAAGAAATTCAAAATAAACTTTGAAAAATCAAGAAAATGTAACTTTGACAAGGTAAACCACAACCAGACACTACTGAAATATTCCAACTCTTGCATAAAATAAACTTTGAAAAATCAAGAAAATGTAACTGTGACAAGTTAAACCACAACCAAACACTACTGAAATATTCCAACTCTTGAATTTCAACGAAAGAAATTCAAAATGAACTTTGAAAAATCAAGAAAATGTAACTGTGACAAGGTAAAGCACAACCATACACTACTGAAATATTCCAACCCTTGCATTTCAACGAAAGAAAATCAAAATGTACTTTGAAAAATCAAGAAAATGTAACTGTGACAAGTTAAACCACAACCAAACGCTACTGAAATATTCCAACTCTTGCATTGCAACGAAATAAATTCAAAATGAACTTTGAAAAATCAAGAAAAAGTAACTGTGATAAGATAAACCACGACCAAACACTACTGAAATATTCCAACTCTTGCATTTCAACGTAAGAAATTCAAAATGAACTTTGAAAAATCAAGAAAATGTAACTGTGACAAGGTAAACCACAACCAAACACTTCTGAAATATTACAACTCTTGCATTTCAATGAAAGAAATTCAAAATGAACTTTGAAAAATCATGAAAATGTAACTCTGTCAAGGTAAACCACAACCAAACACTACTGAAATATTCCAACTCTTGCATTTCAACAAATGAAACTCAAAATGAACTTTAAATAATCAAGAAAATGTAACTGTGACAAGGTAAACCACGACCAAACACTACTGAAATACTCCAACTCTTGCTTTTCAATGAAAGAAATTCAAAATAAACTTTGAAAAATCAAGAAAATGTAAGTGTGACAAGGTAAACCACAACCAAACACTACTGAAATATTCCAACTCTTGCATTTCAACGAAAGAAATTCAAAATGAACATTGAAAAATCAAGAAAAAGTAACTGTGACAACGTAAACCATAAACATACACTACTTTATTATTACAAATATAGAAATTAAACTAATGAAATTCAAAAACAACTGTGAAAAATCAAGAATATGTAACTGTGACAAGGTAAACCACAACCAAACACTACTGAAATATTCAAACTCTTGCATTTCAATGAAAGAAATTAAAAATGAACTTTGAAAAATCAAGAAAATGTACCTGTGACATGGTAAACCATAACCCAACACTACTGAAATATACCAACTCTTGCATTTCAAAGAAAAAAGTTCAAAATGAACTTTGAAAAATCAAGAAAATATAACTGTGACATGGTTTAAGAAAATGTAACTGTTACAAGGTAAACCACAACCAAACACTACTGAAATATTCCAACTCATGCATTTCAACGAAAGAAATTCAAAATGAACTTTTAAAAATCGAGAAAATGTAACTGTGACAAGGTAAACCACAACCAAACACTACTGAAATATTCCAACTCTTGCATTTCAACGAAAGAAATTCAAAATGAACTTTGAAAAATCAAGAAAATGTAACTGTGACATGGTTTAAGAAAATGTAACTGTGACATGGTAAACCACACCCAAACACTACTGAAATATTCCAACTCTTGCATTTCAACGAAAGAAATTCAAATGAACATTGAAAAATCACGAAAATGTAACTGTGACAAGGTATACCATAACCATACACTACTGAAATATTCCAACTCTTGCATTTCAATGAAAGAAATTCAAAATGAACTTTGAAAAATCAAGAAAATGTAACTGTGACAAGGTAAACCACAACCAACCACTACTGAAATATTCCAACTATGTCATTTCAAAGAAATAATTTCAAAATTAACTTTTAAAAATCATTAAAATGTAACTGTGACATGGTAATCCACAACCAAACACTAGTGAAATATTCCAACTCTTGCATTTCAAAGAAATAAATTCAAAATTAATTTTGAAAAATCATGAAAATGTAACTGTGACAAGGTAAACCACATTCAAACACTACTGAAATATTCCAACTCTTGCATTTCAACGAAAGAAATTCAAAATGAACTTTGAAAAAATCATGAAAATGTTACTGTGACATGGTAAACCACAACCAAACACTACTGAAATATTCCATCTCTTGCATTTAAACGAAAGAAATTCAAAATTAATTTTGAAAAATAAAGAAAATGTAACTGTGACAAGGTAAACCACAATCAAACACTACTGAAATATTCCAACTCTTGCATTTCAACGAAATAAATTCAAAATGAACTTTGAGAAAATCATGAAAATGTAACTGTGACATGGTAAACGACAAGCAAACACTACTGAAATATCCCAACTCTTGCATTTCAACTAAAGAAATTCAAAATGAACTTCGAAAAATAAAGAAAATGTAACTGTGACAAGGTAAACCACAACCAAACACTACTGAAATATTCCAACTCTTCCTTTTAAACGAAAGAAATTCAAAATGAACTTTGAAAAATCAAGAAAATGTAACTTTGACAAGGTAAACCACAACCAGACACTACTGAAATATTCCAACTTTTGCATTTCAATGAAAGAAATTCAAAATGAACTTTGAAAAATCAAGAAAATGTAACTGTGACAAGGTAAACCACAACCAAACGCTATTGAAATATTCAAACTCTTTAATTTCAAAGAAAGAAATTAAAAATAAAATTTTAAAGATCAATAAAATGTAACTGTAACAAGGTAAACCACAACCAAACACTACTGAAATATTCCAACTCTTGCATTTCAACGAAAGAAATTCAAAATGAACTTTGAAAAATCATGAAAATCTAACTGTGACAAGTTAAACCACAACAAAACGCTACTGAAATATTCCAACTCTTGCATTTCAACGAAAGAAATTCAAAATGAACTTTGAAAAATCAATAAAAAGTAACTGTGATAAGGTAAACCACGACCAAACACTGCTGAAATATTCCAACTCTTGCATTTCAATGAAAGAAATTAAAAATGAACTTTGAAAAATAATGAAAATGTAAGTGTGACAATGTAAACCACAACCAAACACTCCTGAAATATTCCAAATCTTTCATTTAAACTATAGAAATTCAAAATTAACTTCGAATAATCAAGAAAATGTAACTGTGACAAGGTAAACCACAACCAAACACTACTGAAATATTCCGTCTCTTGCATTTCAATGAAAGAAATTCAAACGAGGAGGGGAGGGGGAGGGGAGGAGAAGGGAGGAGATGGAGGGGAGGGGCCCTTTGGGGCCAAAGGTGGGAGGTGCCCTTTGGGCCCCGGGGGGGGGGGGTCTGGGGGAACCTTGAGGGCCGGGGGCCCTTGGGAGCCCAGTGGACCTTTGGGGACCGGGGGAGGACCTTTGGGGGGCCGGGGGACCCTTGGGGGCCGGTTGGCCGTGTGGGAGGCCGGGGGACCTTTGAGGACCCGGGGAGGGCCTGTGGGGGTCTGAGAAGGGCGTTTGGGGGATAACATTTCGAAATTTTTACTTTTTAGTTTACTTTTTTTGCGGCGCATCCCTGTGGCGCATCCTATAGTAAGGTCCTGTGGGGCATCCCGGGAGTTCATCCCTGCAGTGCTATCCTAACCCACGGCGCTTTCCTGCGGCTCATCCGGCGGTACTGTACTGGCCCTCGGTGCATCTCGGTGGCACTTCTCTGGCCCGAGGGGCCGGTTGAGACCAGGGGCGGGCCTTTGGGGCACCGGGTGGGCGTTTGGGGCACAGGGAGGGCCTTTGGGGCACCGGGTGGGCCTTGGGGGGGCCGGGGGGGCAGTTGGGGGCCTGGGGGACATTTGGGGACCGGTGGAGGGCCTTTGGAACCCCGTTGGTCCTTTGGGAGCTCGATGGGCCTTTGGGGGGCCCGGGGATGGCCTTTGGGGGTCTGGGTGGGCCTTTGGGGGCTGCGGTGGCCCTTTGGGAGCTTGGGGGCCTTTGAGGACCGGGGGCGTCCTTCGGGGTTGGGGTAGGAGGATTGGAACCCTTTGGGGTTGGGTTAGAGGACCTCACAACACTGTTCAAATGAAACTTTTGTATTATAAAGACCACATAGTTTCACCATTAAATTCTCTTCTAAAATCTCCTCAAAAATCATTTTTTAAAATGTCTCTAACTGTTTCGCCGAAATAGTTCCATAACCTGTCTAAAACAGTTTCGCCCAAATAATCCCTAAACGTAATTCAGCGTGTTCCTTTTGTTTTTGGCATCTCTGCGCTAATGTATTTCAAATTAATAAGAAACCTGATTCCCGCGCTAAAACAATTCATCGCTAAGATGTTTCTTGGAGAATTGTTTCCATGGCCTTTGGCTATTAATATCCTTTGGAGTTCGACCAAAAGCGTTGTTTCCGAGGCAAAGACATTAATGACTTGGATCTATTCCCGGAGAATCGTTTCTATGCGAAAATTTTTAAAGTCTGACAGAGGATGTCATTGGTTGATTGATCTGTCAAGAAAGGGGAATTAATTTGTTGTTTCTAAGGGGAATTATTGATTCACGATAGGTGAATTGAGGTCGACAGCACAGGTGTTCCAAGGTCGATGTGGTTGTTGTTGGAACTGCACGCTCTCAGCGAATGACAAGGTCGATGTTGTTGTTTTTGACACACTTGGATAAAGAGGTCATTGACCCCATTAACCACGTGTTCTCCCTAATGACTCTATGCCCATATTTGGACCATAAACCACGTGGTTCGTACCGGAGTTATAGGGTCACTTCTACTTTCTGGTCCCCCATCGTGCAATGCCTGTCACAATAGCCAGCTCAACGGAAGCCTGGACGTTTTGTACAAAATCGAAAAGTTCCCAATTGCACAACAGATAATAGTAAAACTGCAAGTCTGAATTCTTTATGACGACGGTCAATAATGTTGCGATCAGGCAGTGTAAATTATGTGAATAAATCATTGTCTTTCATCCAGATTAACTTGCAGCATTCTTTCTATGCAACGGTGCAGTTACAACAAACCATTGCAGAAAGAAAGCCAGATGTTGTTCTGTTGCAGGTGCCCTATGTTAATAAGTTCGGAAAGCTTTCGTGCATTCCAAGAGAATATGGTTGTTTTTCAAAAATTGATTCAAGAGGGTTTTTAGTGCAGCTGTTTTAGTTAAAAAATGTTTTCGTGCAGATATTAATTTTGATGATTCATCTAGAATATGTAATTGTGCCTATTTGCCAAATCATAAAGCTGTTGTTTCGTCCGGTTTCGTCAATATATTGTCAGTTCAGTCAGTATCTGATGTATTAGCTGTGACTGATGAGTTAAGCAATTATAGTGATAGAAGAGGAAACGAATTAGAAGATTATTTTGCAAATAAGAATTTATTTGTAATAAATGACCCAAATGTGCCGACATATTATGTCGGCTCTTCTATCCAAGATGTTACAGTTGTAGGTTCTAATCTAGTTCCGTTTGTTAAGGAATGGAAGGTTCTTTCGGATTCCCCGGCACTGTCTGATCATTTGTATATTTCTTGAAATAGTGTTAGTTGCTGCGCAAGGCGTAGACACTTTTCCTCAAAAGTACGACTACGGTAAAACTCTTTGGGGAATATTTATCTCAGTTTTACGTAGTAGAATATATTATTTGTACTCGCTGTCTGTGTCGTTTATACAAGAGTTAGAGGTGCTATTGGTAACAAAATGGCTATCTCACAATTTCGATCGAATGCGTTTCGGGAAAAGAGGATGTCGGGGAGGGGGGATAGTAGCCCTCCATCACCCTCGACTCTTAAAAGAGAACTACAACTATGCATTCCCAATCAAATGAGCCTCCTCTAAAGTTTACACAAACCCCCATCCAGTATGAGCAGTTTCCCACGGCGCCATGGCTTGGGAGTGCCGCGGCTAGGGAATTGCCCACGCTGATTCAATTTTTCACTTTGATTCGTCTTTTTGGCTTATATTTGAGTCAGGAGGAAGGGCACAATAATTGACTTTTTCTGGGTGCCCCAACACAAGGAACGGCTCCGTGTATACTTGCTCTTTCCCAACCTCTTTGTGAGTTACAACAAAAATACGTTTTGAAAAAAAAATACCCAATGAAAAAATTTCCCTTATTTATTTTCAATTTCATAAAATAATCTGATTTTTATGTGCAAAACCTCAAACATACCGGTGACAACATACCCCTTGGGCTCTTTGGTTAGGTGACGAAGTTACACATATTTTTGGGGAAATGTTAAGGAAGATAGGAAGTAAAACCTATGTTTAATGTCATGTTGCAATAATAAATCATATTGACTTCTTTAATTTCATCTCCTAAAATTAAACAAAGATTTTGTTATAGGGTTTGTTCTTAAAGGTGGTTAAAGTGAAACTTAAAATAAATAAAATTATTGCTTCACAGATTGCGAAAGATCTAACTGCTAGCTAAAGCAAACTGATTCGTGATGTTTTCTAAAATCTGAAAAATTCTAAGAACTAGCACTTTACTAAAAACCGAGCTGGCTTAGTTTTTTGAGCATTTTAAATTGTATTCTAAGTGTCATCGATATAATGGTGAAAGACTATTGTGAGACTTATAAATTAGTCCCTCAAGTTCTACAGGCTCCTCATTGAATTTCTGATCGTAAGGGAGCATCTTGTTTTCTTTGGTCAATTTCGTGTTTTTGATAGTTTTTATTATTCTACAGATATTGGAAAATAACACAAGTCAGTTTCTAAGCTAGTTTTGTAAGAATATCTTGCATAATCTACGAAACAATGATGTATCTTCGTTTTAAGTTTTAATTTTGCTGTTTAATTCCGCTAGAAAAGTTGTGCTTTGTTTAATGATTTCATAAAAATCACTGCTAATGATGCGAGTTGTAACTGTTTCTTGATGAATTCTATTTCTTGAATGAATTCTGTTAGACCTTCGAAGACGTCGCGAAGTTTCGCTATCAGAATCTGCTGTAACCCTTGCTCCATAAACCCCACGTTCCGTACACCTATTTAGTCCTCAAAAATAGTACTTGTAGCCTTGCGGTTATTGAAGGTTCTTTTATGAATTTTTGGTTGGTTTGGGGAACTTGTGTAAATTCGTAGTTGTGCAATTTCCAAGACCCAGCCACACAGTCTAGATTTGGGGAACTCCTCACGGGGATTTTCTAGATAAGTAATCTTGATTGAACAGTAGTTTTTATTAGGAAGGCATTTGTTGTTTATATCCACACGTCTTTAATTTATATAGCCAATCGGAGGATGAAAAAAAAATTATAGATCTGATAAACTGTAACTGCGACGTCTTGAAAAAAAACGGCCCTTGCTGTTGACCATGGCAATGAAGGGGATGGGTGCTGTGCCATATTTGAGAGGACAAAAGGCATGAGCAGTTGACTTAAGCGAACGGAAGGATTTAATGTAAGACCATAACTGTGAAGGCTGAGGTCCGAGCGAGTAGCCAGTAAAGCTGAGTTTTTGGCTAGCAATATATGTCCCTTATTTGCAAGGGTAATCAGCCTTTGCAACCGGGTATGGGCTGAAGGCTTGAGCTGCCTACCATAGAAAGTGGAGGGAGATTATTTAAGGCTATATTTGCTTTCAAAATGTGCCTTTTCCTCAAGATATAGATATCGAAAATAATTAACAAAATAAACAAAGGGAAACCAAAGAGTCTTTTGTCCGTAGAACTTGTTCAGAGAATGTTAGCAGTTTGTCGTCAGAGCAACCATGTGATTCCAAGCCGATCTCCAGGATGTAATGAAAATAAGCTATAAAAAAAAACATTGCTCTAGTGTGGACACTACAGATTACTAGGCTGCAGCTATCGCTGCAACCATAACTACTGAAGTATCATCTTTAAAATGGTTATAACACTTTCTTTATTCAGGTTAGTAGACCTTTCTTGAGTAAAGGAGGCCCTAGACGGTCCCACCCCCTCTCCCAAAATATTTTTCCCACTTGTAAAAACGAAACAAAAATGCATATAACAATTTTTTGATACGTTCTTTAAAGTTTGTTGAGTAAACCCCTCCCTCCCCCTGAACAAAAGGCCCTAGACGGTCAATCATTTTAATCAAGAGCTCCCGTCATTCGATTGACTCAATAATGATTGACCGTCTAGGAACCTGTTTGACACTTGAGTGTTGACGGGGATTGATAAAAGTTTGAATGACTCAATCATTTTGATCAAATGTTTCCGTAATCTGACACACTGCTTTTGATCAAAATGATTGAGTCATTCAAACTTTTATCAATCCCCGTCAACACTCAAGTGTCAAACAGGTTCCTAGACGGTCAATCATTCTTGAGTCAATCGAATGACGGGAGCTCTTGATTAAAATGATTGACCGTCTAGGGCCTCTTAAGAAATAAACTTCTGCTAAGGCAATAACGGTGGTATTGCTTCGCGGCAGGATAATAACAGTTCGTTCTTTGACTAATAAATAAGAACATGCTTATCTACACCCTTGGCATAGGTGCATGGACACTGAAAAAAAAAATTAGAGATCTAGGGAAAGACTTGATGACAGTTCACACACCTTCTTGTTTCGGCCTTCCTCTTCATCGTCATTTTTTCTTTTATATGCGAAGCACTCTGAGTATAGATAATCCTGTGAGGTTGCAGATTGCACCAATTGCTTTACCACAGTAGCCACTGGTCTCCATGTAAAATCACTTCAGTAAAATTGTGTAGTACCATCATTCAAAGACAAATTTTCACAGATTTCAGTCGTTTTTTTTTTTTTTTTTTTTTTTTTTTTTTTTTTTTTTTTTTAGTTACATAATTTCTATTTCACACATTAAAAGCTTCCAATATGCTGCCATTATTATTGCCAATCTTATCATCAATTTCTCTGCTCTACTGAAACTTTGTTTGAAAGAGGCAGCATGTGGTTTTGGTGGGATAGCCAATCCTTACAAAGAAAGTTTGAAAGAGATATTCAGAGCCCATCCTGCATGTTTTTTCAGTCCTAGACGCTTTTCTCTACAAATAATCTGAGCAAATTAAGTTACAACATGTTGAACTGTGGTACCAACAATGTATGGAGAGAAAGCACCACATAAGGAAGTAAATTGATGTGATTATATAGAAGGCATTCATTATTGTCACATTGAACTTTTCCTATTAAGGTGATGCACAGGTGACGGCTCTGCATGCTTCCATATCAGCATTGATTCTGGGGCTTCCAGGATGCTGCTGTGGTGCTAAGGGATACTTCAAAGCCGCGGGGGGAGCAGGCAAAGACACATCATTATCACTACCTTAACTGTTAGGTTAGTAGCAGGTTTGTGTTACCTGAGAAATTGCCTAGTTTTTCAATTTTCCAAACATTTTTCTTAAGTTCGTTCAATTTTTTACCTTTTAAACACTAAATCTGCTTGCAAAGATCAAAGTTTCGCATTTCATCTGTCTTGGTGTTGGATAAGTATTGCATTTGGAACTGTATATGTATTGTTTTGTAAACTAGTAACGTATTTAACTCTTCATATTTTTTTTCTAGGAAAGTCCTAACAAATGTGCCATTGCGTGTGCCTCCGTGTCTCTGATTTTAGGAGTTACATTCCTGGCTATAGGATTATTTAGCTTTCAATATTTACCACAATATTTTGAGAATCAAGTTAAACAGGTAAACTTCAATATCTTGTATATTTTATTGATACAAAAGCAATAAAGCTTAAATCATGCCACATTAAAGCAAATTAGAATATGAGAAAGTGAGAAACGAACCTTATAGCTATCAAAACTAAACCTCAGGTATAGCGAAGAGGACATTTTAGAGAGGGTGCAAGAAAATTTGGGAGAGGACAAAAAAAGGATATTCTGTAGCCACGTATTGATAAAGTGAACCATCAAAGACAATGTTTCAATTCTTTCTTTGTTGGGCGATGAGATTTTTTTTTTTTTAATATGAAGAAGGGGGATGCTACTGACAAATATTTTAGTTTTCCTAACTAAAAATATAGCAATATCATATCTTGGCTCTTTAGAAGGTCTCCATGTTTGAGGCCCACATTTCAAAGCTTTGGGGGCCCTTGGTATTTCCCTAAATAGGATCCCTGGGTGCTATATGCATTTATATTTTTATAATTATAGTTCTAAGAATCTATTACTTGAAAAAAAGAAAATTTTCTGAATGTCTGTTTTATTTAAAATGCTACTGTTACTATTTGAGCTATGGTATCCCAATAACTTTTCTATATTCGTCCATGATATAAAGTTTTTTTTTTTACATTACATATCCTGGACATGTACCTGCAGAGAGAAATTTCAAGTAAAATACTTCAGCTTCCGGTCTTCTTTTGCTTTTTTTGGTGTGGTGTCTCCGTCTTTCTTCTTTTTTGACCATGATTACGATCCAACTGGCAAAACAAATAATAGGAAAAGAGCACTTTTATCTCCGAATACACTAAAAAGAGAAAAAAATCTGCTATCCGCACCTTGTAAAAATGAAATCTGCTAAGGCTAAACATGAAAGTGTGGTTTGGCCATCAAACAGTCCGTTGCAGTAAAGAACACCACTGGCCAATAGTTGCCAAAATTCTAAGAAAATAATTTTCGATTATCGTTAACACATCAAAACAGTTGACTTCTTATATTGATTAATTAAAAAAAAAAATTCCACAAAATAAGTTTTTCAAAAAAAAGTAAAGAACTTTATTAAACCAAAAATGAGCAAAAGTAAAATCAAATAATCTACCAAGCGTGAAACTACCACAAATCAGCATCGATAAATAAATGAAACCCAAAACGAACAGAAATTACAATAAATAGTCGAGTAAAAATCAAAACGAGCAGAAATTAACATGAGTAGGGCTCAAAACCCCTATGCCTTCCCAAGGGCAGAACATAATTTGCACTTTACTGAAAAAAATATAAATGTTTTTACTTTAATAACTTTAATAAATCAAATAATATTTACATTTTGATGAATAAATATCAGTATATGTATATTAAACTGAGAATGCACATTCATTTGTGTTTTTTTTCTACTTACAACCTGTAAGTTTTTTTCAAAACTTACAACCCTTGCCCTGAGGGCTGTGGGGTGAGTGTCATACTCAAAGACTCAATTTCGGACCTTTCAACTACGTTGAACAAATGGCTATATCAAAATTTTGATCGGATGTGTTTGAATGAGCCCCTTTTGAAGTTTCTAAGACAACGCTATCTATTAAAACCTTATATGCCCCCAGGGCATAATTTACAACCTTTGCTCTGGGGGATCTGGGGGGTTTGTCATTTTAAAATAAATAATTTACAGAGTTGTTAACTACGCTTAACAAAATGGCCATGTCAAAACCTCGATTGAACGGGCTTGGGGACATAGCAGGCGTGAGAGGGGGGTTAGTTGTTCTCCATTCACTTTGACCATTAAAAATGGGACTAGCCCTTTGACAATCCGATCAAATGAGCCCTTTTTGAAGTTTCTGTGAAAAAACTTTCTATAAAAACCTTATATGCCCGCAGGGCATAACTTACAACTATTGCCCTGAGCGCTCTCAGGGGGTTATCATCCTGAAAGACCTAATTTCCGACTACGAACTCTCAACTACGTTCAACAAAATGACTATCTCAAAATTTTAATTGAATATGTTTTGGGGAAATAGTGAGCGTGGGGGGGGGGGGTTAGTCGCCCTTCAATCACTTTCGACTATTAGAAAGGTTACTAGCCCTTTGAATCTTCACTCGAATGAGCCCTTTTTAAATTTTCTACAACATCGCTTTCTTTAAAAACCTTATATGCCCACAGGGCATAACTTACAACCCTTGTCCTGAGTGCTGTGAGGGGGGGGCATCCTTAAAGACCTAATTTCCAAAACTTTCAACTACTTTGAACAAAATTGCTATCAAAAAATTTTGATTGGATGTGGTTGGGGAAAAGGTGGGCGTGAGAGGGGGGTTAGTTGCCCTCAAATCACTTTTGACTGTTAAGAAGGGCACTAGCCCTTTGAATTTCCAATCGAATGGGCCGTTTTTGAAGTTTCTACGACAAAGCTTTCCATAAAAATAATTTTGATTGGATGTGTTTGGGTAAATGGCGTGCGTGGAAGGGGTGTTGGTTGCCTTCCAATCACTGTAGGCTATTAAAAAGGGCACAATCCACTCCTATTTCAAATATAATGAGCCCTTTTCGAAGTTTCTACGACAACTCCTTCGATACGAAGTGCCCAGGTCTAAGACCAATAAACCAAAAAAAAAAAAAAAAATACATCGTGCCAACATCGTTCTTTACTTAGGCAGCGCTATTGTGTTGCCTATGATTAAAGAAAAAAAAGCAAGTTTTTTTCAACTGAAAGTTAGGACCTATATTAAAACTTTAAACGAACAGAAACAATCATGTATTTGTGGGGACTACGCACCCTCAACGCTCGTTCTTTACGCTAAAGTCTTAAAGTTCTTTGTAAATACTTCAAATTAAATTCAACGGCCCTTGTCTTTGTGCAGTCTTTCTTAAAGAATTATCACGAAAAGTCAAACTTGAGCGTAAAAAGTCAGGGTTGAGGAAGGGGCAGTCCCCTCATATAGGAAATAATTTCAGTTCATTTTGAATTTTGATGTTAATCCTTACTTTCAGTTGAAAAAACTTGTATTTTATTTAAGTTCTGACCATTTTTCAAATTATACAAGAAAATCTCCTCCCCCCTCCCTTCTGCGTAAGAAAAATTCCCCTGGATTTTCCTTCCCACAAAAAAATCTCCTGATAGAGGATTTCCCCACAGAAAATTCCTCCGAAAAAAATTATGTATATTTCACAATAACAAATATTATATTTAAACAATGGGCAAATTGAATAACTTACAGTCCTTTTTCCAGGGCTAATTGCCATTTCGACTAATGGACTTCTTAGGGATGTTTCCCCCTTTCTTGAAAATCAAGCAAATTTTCTCAGGCTCACAAGTTTTGATGGGTAGCCTAGCATCAAGTTTAACGAATTTTATCTATGTGGAATCACCATATAAATTCATTTGATGTATTAATTGAAATCAAAATTCTTTTTTTAGAGTTTCGGTTACCATAGGGCCGAGTTGTTCCTTACTTGATTGTTTAATGCTACCCATCAGAAGTTAAAAGCTTGAGAAAACTCGATTTTTGAAAAAGAGGGCCAGAATCCCCTAAAACGCAAATGATCTTAATGAAATTACACCATTAGATTAAGCATATCAGAGAACCCTATGGTCCAGTAAATCTACGAAACTCTGGGACCGAATAGAAAAAAATCTGTACAACATATCAAAATTCCCTAAAAATGCCCTGGGCGGAACAGGATGAAAAACAGGGGAAAAGGGGGAATATTGTAAAAATTCAGGGGCAGATTTATTGTGCGCTCGAACTTCACGTCTGCTCGTTTTCTGCGCGGAGAAACGAAAAAAAAGTTATGTTGTTTTATCGCTGGACTTGGTTCGATATCTCCCTTTAGCGGGGGAGGGGAAAACAGTATCCTCGAGAGTTGTGCGATGAGACTGGTCAAAATGTTGCCCCCCAGGTTTTTTGACTCGATGATTTTAAAAAACCTGGTATTAGATTCGTATCTTGCTTTTCTGTAGTTTTCACCGCAGGAGGTACAATGCATCAGGCATCGGGGAAACTAAATGTAAAAAATGAAACAAATCAGGTAAATTTGATAATCACAGCAAAAGATTATTACGGTTTTGATTGAACTAAAAATGAGAAGATCAAGGATTTGTACTAAACATCGTCTTCTTCATCGTTATCAACAAAAACATTATTATTAGCAGTCTTTGCAAGCAAGTGTGCAAGGCAATCCATTTTTTCGGCAACTACAGCGTGAGCTGTCACAGTTGGCTGATGTCTTTGACCTGTTCAGTTTTTCAAGAAAAACCCTGTACACAGCTTTGCTGAGACCCTCCACTTTCTTAGCCTTGTAGAAACACAGCAAAAGATTTTCACCGGCTTTCAGGAATTCTTCTTTCGTAGAACATGGATTAAGGAATACTTCACAGTTATTCCTAAATTCTTCATGGCTTTTCAGAAATGGCAGGGGACCCTCTTTTCCTATTCCAAATAAACGGGAAGTCGTGTCACAACGAAGAAGACCGTGGTCAACAAGAATATAGTGACAAAACTGTCTCAGCGATCTTTTGATAAAGTTGATGTGCCAGTATTTAGTTGACAGCGCTCTTGACTTGGTACTGGTTTCGAAGTAGAGATCCCTGGCTTCCAGAGGTAGGTGATGGAGGAGAAGGATCAATAAATCAGTGTCGTTTCCGCCTACTGTGGTTGCCCTTTCCTTGGCCGCATCAACACCTGCAAATGCAATCAGAACGTCCGCATCTCTCTGTATGAAGGACAGTGAGGCCGGCTTGGACAAGCTTTTTAGTAATAGCTCGAATAATGTTCTGCTTATTGTTGGGACTCCGCAAAAAGTCCTCTTTCTTCCTTTGCTGCTTCATACTCAGTGTGAAACCTACGGTCGGACACTGGATACCTTTCGATCGTCTAATGACATCTTTGGTAGACGGACCTGAAGTGTAACCATCAAAGACGACGGAAGCATTTGAATACTTCTGTGTCACAAATGAAACCTAACTGTTACAAATCTGTTCGAAAATGTTTCCTGTTTTCCATGGAATATGCTGGAGCAATCTTACGCCATCGATCACGAATTTTTCCGGCTCTTTCGATAAGAGGTTCACAGGTTCTGCCTTCGCTAATTTCCAAATAGCGCTCGCTAGCTCCGCTTTATCTGGCTTTCGTAACAGGCTTGAAGATTCGGAAAGGGCAGTAGGATATCTTGAGAGTTCGAATCTGAGAGTTTCTTCCATATCCCCTCCGGAATAGTAGTTGCCGCTGCTGCAAGACGTTTGAACAGAAGACTTACGTCAATTTGTATGTCTTCACCGTCAGCTTGAAAAATGTTGCCTTGACAGGCCACCGTAATCGCTTTGCTTTTACGTTTGAAGAAGTAGCGATCGGTATCGGTGTCGTTTATTGACTTCAGAATTTCTTTTCCTATCGCCTTTGCTGCATCCGCGTTGACATCCCTTGCTGCTGTTATACCATTCGATATATTGCGCAATTAAGTGCACTTATCGTACGGAGAGGACTGCAAAAAAAATTACTAAAGCTTTTACGTCCTTTCTATCTCTTTCTATCCGAGCTAGTATTGCGGAAACGTGCTGGTCAGATGACACTTACTCAACGCCAGTGAGTGACTGCATAAGCTCATTAATTTCAGCTCGCACTGGCATTGACACTGTCCAGATCAATCTGCGTATCACTCATTCTATTTCCTCTCTTGAGTCCCCCGCTTGTTTTCAGCGACCTCATCGGTACTTGCTTAATTACTAAGTCGGGAGAGAGCCGAGCCCAAAATATATCGCTTTTTCGAATTACAAACATCCCATCTGCGATGTCTTCATGCAGCTCCTGGTTACTTTCTTTCAACTCTTCCATTTGCTGAAGAAATATTCTCACGACTTCATGTACAGGTTGTGGTCTGCAGCTGCAAAATAAGGGAGTATCTCAGAGAGTGCTTGAAGATACTGCACCCAGTTTCCGGTCCGTTCTGCCCTGGCGGTCTTCTTAAGCACTCTGAACATTCCTAGATACTGAAGCCGTATTTTTGCAGTCCTGTTGTTCTGCAGCTTGTCTTGAAACTCCATGATTCGCGTTTGGATTTGACGCACTACGTCTGCATTGGATGCATTTTCGAGGGTTACTTCCTCATTCAGTAAAGCCATACATATTGCCGAAGCATCTGCAAAGTCTTGATGACTCGCAAATGTCATCTGTGCAGATGAAACCATTCGATTTGCAAATGAGAGAGATCTGCAATGCTGAATCTATAAGCTCGTGCGTTCTCATAGCTCTTGAAACAGCTGTACCGCTAAGGAGATGCTTAATAGTGTCACCGGCATATATGCATTCGAACACTATTTCTGTTTCCGTCATCAGTTGCCCGATCGCTCCAAGAAAGCTCATACGGCAATGGAGACTACAGTTTACTGGAACTGTTGCCTTAGAGGACTATCAGCAGGCTCAGCCTTGATGATGTTCACCGCTTTCATGTACAACGGTTGGTCGAAAGTCACAACTGTTACCATTCCGTGCGGCGTGCTTTATCGGAGATAAAACGTAAGGTCGTGTATACACAAGAAAGATCGGAGGGATTATAGTCGATCATAGGCAGAAAAACAATCGATGAAGTGCCTTTGTATGACCCATGGTGAATTGCTTGCATAAATCCACTCCATCCGACTCGTTTCGTGTCATCTATACAGCTTGCATGTCATAGTACGTCAATGCCATCGATCTGGTCGTCGAAGGTGATGGTCGGAGTGGGTTTGTACACAAGAATGTTCTCCTGTTGGCTTCTGTTGTAGAAGAAGAAAGGCACTTGTCCTACCTTCTGGAGTATTTCAAGGTTTACAAATGCTCTTCAGATTATGATTGGAAATTTGGGTAGGCTTGGTGTGGCAGCAGCTAGTCTTCCCATCCCATGGAAAGTACCTTTTCCGTCGATAGTGGAAATATCGTGGTCATCATTTTCGCCAATGAACAGGATGAAAGTTCCAGAAGTCATCCCTGGAAGTTCTGCACCATGAGCTACTGCGGAAGAACGCTCGAAGCACTTCAGAGTAAGAAGTAGAAAAACTTAACCTATTCAGCTGGTCGATGAGGAAACGTGAATCAGATTGGTGTTGTAGTTGGACTCCAAGGTATACTTGTAAAGGAGCGAGCAAAGATCGGGGATGGAAAGCCTGCATTATTGCTTGACCGATTCAACCTACCAGTAGGTCCTTGTCTGATCTCGTGATTAGCAGAGAAAGAAGGAGACTCAGCGATTGTGGTGAGATTGTGGTGAGGTAGTCAGAGTTTTTACACTGTACTAACTTAATGTCATTCTTAATTACTTTGGCCACTGTCTCTATCCTGACCTTCACCTGGTCTTATTCACTCGGCTGTAAAGTTCTGTAAAGATCACGCAGGATTTCATGTGCCGTTTGTCGGAAAGTCACAACACCAATCTGTCTGTCTAGGTCAGTTATAACAATGCGGTTGCCGTAGGTTTCATTAAGAAGTCGTTTTATAAGCTTTGTGGTGTACGGTGCCTGGTCTGGTCCAAGGAAAAGCCTCATCTTTTCTGCTATATCTTTCACTGTAAACTGTTAGTTTTCGAGTTCTTCGAAATAATTAACAGCTTTAATGAATGCATCTCGATTTGTACGCTACTGTGGCCTTCCAGCAGCGTTCACCAGATCAGTGGCACTAGAGTACCGCCTTGGAATAACTTACCTCTTTAAACGAGCAATAATTGTATTTGTATTTGTTTTTTGTTTTTTTCTCCAAAACGACTCCATATTTTTTTTAGAAAAATTGGTATCCTGGGCTATTCTGGCCTTAAAAAAAAGTTGTATATAGGTCACGAGTTTGAGGAAGTTTGTTAAGAGCCTTAATTTTGGAAAAAAAATCCCGTGAATGACGTCATATTTATAAGCAAATTTCAAGATAATAAAATACATCCCCCCCCCCAGGAATGATCGTATCGATTTCAGTATCCATGACGCATACAACATTGCAAAAAGGAGGCGAATGGAGTTCGTCCGGAATGATGCAGACCTTGTCTGCTGACCACGTGCCTCTGGATATGGGGTCATCCCCTAACTAAACACTCCGATCAGGGTTGCTGCAACCTCATTTGGCGGGTGGAGCCCACCCAGGGAATATCAGTATCTAGGTTAAACCTAGCTCTAATCAGATTCCAGGCCTAGGGTCGGTTGGGCTAGCGACCATCCACCTGAAAATCAAGTGCTACGCAAAGTGACTACATAGCCTCGGATCCGGACCTCCTTTTAAGATCTCGACCTACGCGCGTCAACGGACATGCTGACGACGTCAGAAAAACTGACAGACTGAACCTTCTAGACCAAAGGGGGCTTCGAATAGCCACCTGGAATGTTTTGACCCTGAATGCACCTGCATCAAAGAACCTACTTTCTCAAGAACTTCGTAAGAATAAAGTGGCGATTGCAGGTCTCACAGAAACCCGTCTTACTGGAAGTGGAGAAGAGCGAATAGGCGATAATCATTCGTTAGTTTGGTATGCAGGGAGCATGAGAAGAAATGGTGTTGGCCTCGCGCTAAACGGCCTTGCAAGAAAGGCCTTACTCTTGCACGAAGCTGCATCAGACAGAATAATGAAGGCCCGCTTTGGGCACAAGAATGGCAAGATGACAATTTTCATATGCTATGCCCCGACCAACAATTTCGACGACGTAAACAAGGAAGAGTTCTAATCTGCTCTGTCCAGATGTCTGTCAACAGTTTCCTCCCCCGATGGCACTGTTTTTCTCGGTGACTTCAATGCTACAGTGCGAGATGATATGGGTGTTTGGCGTGGCACAATTGGACCTGTATCCCCCGCCCCACTGAACAATAACGGCCTTCGCCTACACGAACTGTGCCAATCCCATGAACTTGTGATCGCAAACACCTACTTTCAACGTAAGACTATCCACCAGTACACGTGGTATAGTAACGACGGTCGCACAAAGAAGATGATTGACTACGTCAAAATTTCTAAACGCTGGAGATCATCGCTGAAGAACTGCAGAACTTACAGATCAGCAGAGCTCGGAAATGCAGATCACAGGCTTGTGTGTGCTGATGTCCAGCTTCGCCTCCATGCACAGCGATCGGAAAGAAAACCAGTAGCAGCGGATATTGGGAAACTAAAGGAGCCATATACTCGCCAGAAGTATAGTGTTGAGATATCAAATCGCTTTGAGCTCCTGGGCACACTCAACAACAGCGAAGACGCCTGGAAGTATTTTAAATCACAGACCAGCGAAGCAGCACAGCTGGTGCTTGGCAAGCGAAGTTTCCCAAAGAAATCGTGGCTAACTGACGAAACACTGCAGGTCATAGAGCAAAGGTGGAGGGCAAGACTTCTTGGGGACATGGCCACCTATCGAAGGCTCAATGGAGTGCGGAACAGACTTATTCACTGAGACCAAACTCAGTTTGTAGCAAGGAAAGCCGATGAAATCAAACTTGCAGCAAAAAAGAAAGACATGGGTAGCCTGTTCAAGCACCTCCGCAATCTCACAGAAAATAAAACACCAGCATTGGGACCCGTCCTATCCAGGGATGGGACACTTCTCTCTGATGAGGGTTCTTGTCTCGAGCGGTGGAAGGGCCACTTCTGCTCACTCCTGAACAACACTAGCCCGTCTATGCCTCCTACTGATAGTCCCAGCCAACCTGGCAGTCCAAGATACGAAACAGATGCTCCTCCAGACGAGCCTTTCAGCCCATCAGAAATTGGAAATGCAGTAAAAAGGCTCAAGAACAATAAATCTGCCGGTATCTGTGGCCTGAGTGCGGAGCTGCTAATATATGCAGGTCCTGTTATGCTCCTGTTTCTCCACACCTTGTTCTCTACAATCTGGCAAACCGAGATAATTCCCGAAGATTGGCAGAAGGGTGTAATTATCCCTTTTTGGAAGAGGAAAGGTTCTAGAAGCGACTGCTTGAACTACCGTGGAATAACCCTACTGTCTGTCCCGGGAAAACTTTTCTCAATGGTCCTGCTAGATCGATGTCGAAATATCATTCGTAAAATCCGGCGACCGGAGCAAGCTGGTTTTATGTCGGACCGTTCAACCATCGAGCAGATTTTTACGATCCGACAAATCATAAAAAAAGCCACGGAGTTCCGACAAAAAGCTTTTTTTACCTTCGTTGACTTCCGTGCTGCGTTCGACTCAGTGGACCGAGAAGCTCTTTGGCGGATTCTAGAATCGACAGGACTGCCCGAGAAATACTGCAGACTCTTCAAAGCTCTACACCATAGGACGGAGAGCTGTGTTCAAGTGAACGGCCGCCGCAGCCCGTTCTTCCAAATCACGACAGGAGTGCGTCAAGGATGTGCAGTTGCCCCAGAGCTCTTCAATGTCATCATAGACTACGTTATGACAAGGACTACTTCACGTCTCAGCTTTGGACTCAAGTTTGGAGATCGTGTCATTACAGATGCTGATTTTGCCGATGACTTGGCCATTCTGGCGGACTCCATGGAGCAGTTGCTGGAAGCGCTTTAAATCCTACGAGAAGAGGCTGCAAAAGTAGGACTGCAGATAAACTGGACTAAAACGAAAATTATGGCCATTGACCCATCCTCTCCTGCTGCCAATCCTTCAGTTAACCTGGATAGCACCACTAGCATCGAAGTTGTCCAAAGGTTCACCTACCTGGGCTCCATAATTTCTTCAGATGGCTCACTTCTTTCTGAACTACAAGCGAGAATATCCAAAGCGTCTTCTGCCGTGGGCAGACTGAACCGTTACCTCTGGCGAAAACCGAACATCAGTCGCACTACGAAGCTGCGGATTTTCAACGCCCTCGTCGGTTCTGTGATGCTCTATGAAGCTGAGACGTGGCAAGCATCAGCCGCAACCCTCAAGGCAATTGATGTCTTTCAGTCGAAGAGCCTGAGGAGGATCGAAGGTCTACAATGGTTCGACTTTGTCAGCAATGAGAAGCTGCTGCAGCTCACCAAGCAGTCTCAGTTTTTGACCCAAGCAGCCGAGCGAACACTCCGATGGTTCGGACACCTACCTTGAATGCCTCCACACATCCCTACGAAAACAATCCATGACTTTGACCCTGTCAAAGCCGTTTGGGAGTGACCTCGCGGCCGACCGAAAAAACGATGGTCTGACAGCCTGTCCGAGTTCCTGATGATGGCAAATATCAGGTTGATCGATGTGCAAACGCTTGCCATGGACCGAAGTGGATGGAGGAGGCAGACGTCACTCTCTACGCCAAGCAGCGCCTGGCAGGAGACATAAGTCAAGTAAGTCAATATATATATATATATATATATATATATATATATATATATATATATATATATATATATATATATATATATATATATATATATATATATATATATGTGTGTGTGTGTGTGTGTGTGTGTGTGTGTGTGTGTGTGTGTGTGTGTGTGTGTGTGTGTGTGTGTGTGTGTGTGTGTGTGTGTGTGTGTGTGTGTGTGTGTGTGTGTGTGTGTGTGTGTGTGTGTGTGTGTGTGTGTGTGTGTGTGTGTGTGTGTGTGTGTGTGTGTGTGTGTGTGTGTGTGTGTGTGTGTGTGTGTGTGTGTGTGTGTGTGTGTGTGTGTGTGTGTGTGTGTGTGTGTGTGTGTGTGTGTGTGTGTGTGTGTGTGTGTGTGTGTGTGTGTGTGTGTGTGTGTGTGTGTGTGTGTGTGTGTGTGTGTGTGTGTGTGTGTGTATATATGATATATATGATATATATATATATATATATATATATATATATATATATATATATATATATATATATATATATATATATATATATATATAAGATTTAAAACAGTAATAAAAAGATTTAAAAATAATAGGGTCCCAGATGCTGATAGTGTGGTAAATGAGTTTCTTAATTATGGGTGGTTATGAAATTAGAAATAAGTTACTGAAGATTATGAACATGATTTTTGAAAAAAATGGAAGTGCTTAGCGATTTTAGGAAAACCCTAATTAAACCCCTTTATAAGAAAAGTGATAAATGTGAGTGTGATAATTATAGAGGCATTAGCCTGGTTTCTGTGGTTAGCAAAACGCTTAGTATGATGATACTTTTTAGACTGATAGATGTTGCAGACAAAGTTTTAAGAGAAGAACCGTGTCATTTTCGAAAGGGTAGAGGATCCATCGACCAAATTTTCACTCTCAGGTTTATAATTGAGAAGTACCTGAGTCATCAAACCCCTTTAGTCCTCAGTTTTATAGATTATGATTAAGCGTTTGATTTAGCCAATAGAAGAGTTTTATTGAAGGTCTTGTGCTTGTATGGTATACTAAACATATACATTAAGGTGATTCGTGCTATGTATGACAATTACACTATTGCGGTAAAGGTAGGAAATAAGGCTAGTAGCTGGTTTCGTATTAAATCAGGAGTTAAGCACGGCTGTGCTCTATTTCCATTCGTATGGATCATGTTGACGGTAAGGAGCACCGGAAAGGTAATGGGAGAACATGGAAGATCCATTAGTGACGGAAAACTGTCCTGTACTTAGAGTATTATGAGAAGTTATTTATCCTCGATGGAAGTGTGAGCATAAATGAATGCATTTTTAAAGATTTTGCGAGTTCAGGGTGCTAGAATAGGTTTGAAAATTAATCTTAAGAAGACTAAGTCGCTAAGGCTAAGAATAAGTGAAGATGAAAAGGTGACGTTGGGTAACGAAAAGATTGATCAAGTGGGCAGCTTCACTTAGCTTGGTAGTATTATTAGTAAAGACGGTGGGAGCAGCGAGGATGTTAAAAGTAGAATAGCCAAGGGTCAGGGAATTTTTTCATAGTTAAAAAAAAGTTTGGAAGAATAGGAAGATAAGTCTGCGAACCAAGATTTGATTTTTGGAAGCTACAGTGTTGACAGTGGTAAAATATGCTTTTGAAGCATGGGCGCCCCGAAAAACGGAGGGAGATTAATAGATATCTTCCAGAGAAATTGCCTACAGGTTGTTTTGGGTACCCCGCTCATTGACCGTATTTCAAATAGTTGGCTTTACGAAAAGTATGGTTCAATCCCGTTTTCTAGGGTTATAATGAGAGAAAGGTTGAGACGGCTAGGGAATGATCTGCTCATAGAAAATGCACTCGGACTTTCAATTTTTAATCGAATGAGCCCCATCGGAGGGTTCTACGGCCATCGCTTCCATACGAAGTAGTCAGGGAAGATAGAAATAAATAAGACATGGAAGCCACATGGGTCTTTACTTAGGTGGTGTAGCAGCACTGCCTCTGAAGGCTTATAAGGAATTATTTTAGGAGACATTAATTTTTCCCAGTTTCTGATAAAGGCTAAGTTCAATTAGCATAGACGCATAACGAACTCATGGCTTTTTACGGGAACATGTGATTTTCAATACGGACACATAAGCTAGCTCTCACTAATTATAGTTCCATCTGTTTTATTTTATATCTCATTGTTTTAACATATCTCATGTTTTATTTTAAACTAAAAAGTTGAAACCAGAGATGAAGATTGATAAGAAAAGGATTAAAATATAAAAATATACAATTTAAAACTCAGATATAAAATCATTCATTAGTTGTAAAATCTTACATAGCGTCCAGCGGTTACTATTCTTCAATAATTGTTCTCACCTTCTCACTCGACAACTCAAGTTTAAAGCGGGACTTTTGTGGCTGTGTTTTTCGAACGAATGACTTGATGGCTTCTTAAAATAGATTTGTTTATTTTTTCCTTTTGTCGGTGGGTTTGGCGCTACTTTCTTCGTTTGTGTGAAGGGAAACGTATGCAGTTTCTTAGAACAGATTTGTTTTTTGTTTTTTTTTTCTTTTGTCAGTGGGTTTGCTGTTACTTTGCGTAGTTTCCGCGAAAGGCCGATGTGAGGGCGACAACTCTTTACAGAATTATTATTATCATTATTTTAGTATTATTATTATTATTGTTGTTATTATTATTAAGGGTAGAATCACAAAACTGAGTCGAGTTTCATGCCACAAATACTCATTGTTGCCTCACTTCCTCTCCCTCCCCAAACTGTACCGATAGCTGCTGGACTATTGGTGCCCCCTTGGGCGTGGTATTTTAAATAGAGCTTTCCTATCTCTTTTTTCCCTATTTTAGAACAGCCTTCCTTGGTAGTATCTAGATGTCCACCATTATTTTCCCTCATTTCTAGAACCCAACCCGCCAGATTTAGAACACCTTCGGCAATCTATATTTGTCCCTTAGAAGAGAAGGGAGAATCACCTCTACTCGCCCACCATTAGCGGCAAGGGGCGTTTGATTCTAGGAGCCGATTCTAGTAGGAGAATCACCTCTACTCGCCCACCATTAGCGGCAAGGGGCGTTTGATTCTAGGAGCCGATTCTAGTAGTCTGATTCTAGTAGGCCACTTTTTTGTACCCACTACTTTCACCAGTGATGATTATTTGGCTCTTATCTTTAACAGCTAAGAATTTTGAAGCCATCAAATTTCCTAACTATAAATCCTCTCTAAAGTCTATTTGCCATTGAACGATATTTTTTTCATAAGAAAGCGTTTCAATACAATTTTTAAATATTTTTTCCAGTGGCAAGGCCTAGTCTCACGCAGTTCTTTAAAGATAATTTTCATTTGTTATTTTCTGCAATTCTGCAAACGTGCATTTTCTACCGCCGACCAGTTTCCATTGGAATGTTGCTGGAAAAACAGTGTCTAATGGGACATCATCATTTGGCAGATTCTACCTATCTGCCGGTATGTCGTTCGCTGAAAGAGCAGGGGTTGCTTGACAAATTTTTACTCCCAGTGAAAATGATTTGACTCTTTTCTTTAAAGTTAAGAATATCGAATTTGCTAACTAAAAAACCTTCCAAGGTCCCTTTACCATTGAAAGACGTTTTCTGACATATGAAAGTGTTTAAATGTATCTTTAAACTATTTTTTTTTTGGCAAGGCTTACTGTCACGTAGTTCCTTAAAGATAATCTGCATTTGTTATTTTCTTCAAATTGTGTATTTCTTCAAAGCGTGTATTTCCTGGAGCCGGCCAGTCTCCATTGGAATGATGCGCGAAAAGTAGTGTCTGATGGGACATCTCTATTTGGCGGATTCTGTCAATCTACCAGTATGTCGATTATGCCAGCATGCCAATTCCGCCAGTATGTCGATTCTGTAATGCTAGTGTTCTCCAATCGGCAAACTACCATAAGCAATCCAGCAAACGAGTATCCGTTGAAATTGAATGTAAAGCTTCGCGCTGCGGATTTTCCGAATCTGCCAAATGGGGACACGCTTTTAAGTCGCTTTTTCTGATGATATGCCCAGCTGAAAAAAGTAACAGCCCAAATACTTTACATCTGTCTAACTCTGTTATAAACTAGATCCAAGCTTTTTTACAAAATCGGTTTATATTTCAGAAGAAATTGGCATTTTAATTCTTCTTATGGTAGAAAACGCCAAATGGGAACTTGCTTTAAGACAAGTGGGGATTAAAGACTTTAAGACTTTATAAAGTCTTAGCTTCGTTTTTCTTTTGTTTATGTTTTTTTACAATCGACAACCCAGTTCCATCTGGTATCTACGGTATGCCACATTTCTGCCTCTGAAACATCATAGAAATATTTGACATACAAATCGACCAGGAGTTTATTTTTTCAAAGAAAGTTTTACAGCCCTAGATATAATTTCAAATTATAATTCCAGAAAGCACCACTGAGACCCGGAACACCCACATGGGACTCGTGGCTTAGTCCTCCAGTAACCGTGTATTCAAATTTCACGTTTTTCAATGTTGAGAATCCAGAAGAAGTTCTTGCTGGAGGAAAACCTGTTTTAACCGAAAAAGGACCATATGTTTACAGGTATTTCAAATCGGAGAAAAAAAAATTTAATGCAACCAGATGAAAGGCATGCTATGTTTCTACGTGACCTGATTCTTAGGGACATTACCCTATATAGGTGGCTATCTCCTAAAATGATTTAATACAAATGTGTCATTGCCAAATACTTTGTAGTTCTAAAATTTGGACAGTTATAAATTTGGAATTCTTTTTTTCGATAATAGTTTTTAAAAAAGAAGTTTAAAATACATATATATGAATTGATTTTCTTATGCTGGAAAATGATGGTAGGACTTCAGTTTACTTAGTTCCAGATCCAAACCACAAAGTTGCAAAGCAAAACAAAAAAAGTGCCCGTAGTGAGAAATGAAAGATTCAGATCAATTTTTGCTCGTTTAAGGTTTATTCATTGCTCACGTTTGAAAAAAAAAACATTTATTTTAACAGAAAAAAGAATTGGCTGTAGAATACAGAAATAAAAGCACAATCCAGCTGCGTAGCGAAAGAAAAGTTCGGGAACGACGCGCCTTTCCTTAAAATATGAAAATTAGTATAAAACTATCATCATTTTAATATATATTGGTACAAAAGTATAGTTATCAATGCTCCTTTATAGTTATTAATAGCCTTTTATAATTATACAATATTTCACTTTTAGAAGAGGGCTATGTATCTCCAGTCTCAATCCTTCTGGCTAGATCAGTTATATGGTCTTTGTTAGGCATGTCTGATTGGTTGAAACAGATTGCATTAGCCCAAGTACTCATGGTTCTAAAGTGACAAAAATTTCGATAAATTTATCCCGTAGCCATTGGCAGATTTGATGTTATAGCTCTAAGAAAATCAAAGCGGTAAAATTCTAACTGATCTTACTCTAGTTTCAGATGTTACCTGTCAATTAAAAAAAATGCCTATTTATATTAGCTTATCATACTGATGTCGGGCACTAGGGATGTAAATTTGTACCCCAGCACCCACAACAAATGAAAAAGGGAAGCGATAGTATAAGAACCTGAGCTCCGTCCTTATTTCTTGTATTGAATAAATTAATCTTCTTTTTTACTTTAAGTATAAATGTGTATTTAACATTGTCATTAACAATGTGTGTCTCTCTTATAACACAACTTCATATTTCAGAATACTAAAGATTTAATACAAATACGAGTTCTGAATGATATGTGTTATGCAAATCGGCTTTGATAACTATTTTCAATTTACGTAATATTTAGTAATCTTTATCTCCCCTTGCGTTGAAATTACAAACAGTAAAAAGCCTACGGCTTTTTCTTAGTTTAAATAGCAAAAGACAAACCTCTAAGAATCAAGCAGCTAAGTAAGTCAAATATGGCATCATATCCTAGAAAAGTTTACCGATGATAATACTGCCCCTAAATCGGAGGCTAGTACTATTAATTAATATTTTAGTTACTATGAGCTAGCGTTCGTTCTTTATTATAAAACAAACCAAAACAAATTTCAAAATTTGCAATATTTTTTTTTTAGTTTCAATTAAAAAGTTAAGATTATAGCTCAGACAACATAACTTTAGCGATTCTGAACTGAAAACTAAAATAAGATTTATGCTAAAATTTCAGTCAATATTTCTTTAATGTATTATCTTGTCAAAAGATAAACGTTGTATCATCATGCATATAATTATTTATTAAGATATTCAAATAACTATTGGCTATAGCTTGTTGTTTAATATAACTCTTATTAGGTTGATAGCTACCTACTGCTACTACAGTGTTATAGAAAAATTTAGTTTATCATAAAGAATTGATCTTATTTTTAAAATTCTTATTTGTTAAACGAAAAGTTTTTAAATACATCATTTTCCTTTCAAATGAGCCATTAAACAGCTCTCTATGATGTTCCAGTGCCCTGCTAGCTGAGGAGAAAGAACGAGAAAAAACGTGCTATCGATGCAGAATATTATAGTTCAAGCCACTTATCTTGTTTTCCAAGCCAATGGATTTACTAGTTATTCAAGCCAAGGCGCTGTAAGTTTCCTACATAGGGGTTTCGGACAAGGTGATTCTAATAGAGTTGCCTGTTTTTTAGGGTTTTGGGCTATTGTATTTCTTAGTATCGGACATGATCGTCTCGTACTAGGTTGCTAGCTACCGCTGCAACCCGGAAAAGGGCGACATATGTCGCCTTGATCGAAAATGAATTGTGTATCTTTAGTGGGTAAACTCAGAGCGAGGAATCGAATGGTGCAGTCAGAGTTGTCATATCTTTTACCGTTACGGAGATAAAAAAAGAGAAATGAGCCGGTTTTGACAAAAGAGGATTATCTTATGGAGCTATAATATGGGGAACCGGCACTTGTCTCCTTTTTTCCGTTTTTTGGCTTTCAATTTTTTTTTTTTTGGCTCTCCTGAAAAGTTAAAAAAATGGTTTATATCGCCCTTCTAATTATCACACCCCAAATATTATCCGTACTCTAGGTTCCTTGACTTTTCAGGAAAAACAGATAATGCTCTGTGAAACTCACAATGAAACTCACAGTGGAGGAAGGGTTTGAGGATGAGCAGTTCCCCTTTTATGTATATATTCAATTCCGTAGAAGTTTTAATCTGTTTTATATGTTACAATTTGGTTTATGTGTCTCTGACAACATTCCAAATGTAATTGGAATTAAAACCATGAGTTTAAAACAAACAGAGACAAAGATCAAGGTAACCCATATAATGTCGTTAGACATGGTTTTGCACACAGTCTATTGTAAAAAAAGACTTTGACAACTTTCTAGCTTAGCCTCTTTATGTGCTAAGTGCAATGGATTAAAAACAGAAAAATTAACAACATTTCTGAGAGAAAAACTCTCCTAAAAAGCGTCAAAGATGAGCACAAGTGTGTTTTTATCTGTCTATTTACCCTTAGCGTGAATTTGCAGCTAAACTGTTGAAACTTGAAATATGAAATTTTGGCTGACTAATTTCAGAGCTATGAGGGACGTATTAAATCCAAGATAAAAAAAATAAATATGATGACATGATAACAAGCCCTTAAAGGCCTAAAGGCCTGAATTCTTTCTTTGTGAAGGCCGAAGGCCCAAGACTTTCATTGTCGAGGGCCAGAGGTCCAACCGAATGGAGAGAGGCAAGGGACGATATGGGCCCGTGGTGTGAGTTATCCCTGCTATATAATAGTTTCCTTGGACGATTGCGAAGTAATTTGATAAGAAGCAATGTAACGCTATTTTCACTATAGGAAAAAGACGATAAGATAGATAGAACAAATGTTGCATAATTCTTTTCTGAGCAAACATTCCGAAACTAGAAATGTCTGTATTACTTATCATCTTTTGTTTGTTTGTTAGTTGCTTTTACCTTTTTTTTCTTCAGAGTGGTTTGTGGCTGTGAGGCCACAGAGAAATATCAGAATAACATAAAACTTCTAAAATTTTGACATTTTTATAAAGGGAACATAAAAAAAGAGAAGTTATGGTAGCTGAAACTCCCCAGGGAACAATTATCTATAAAGAAGTATTCACTTACGAGTTTGACGAGGAAAAATCTCACCCTTTGAAAGATTCAGATACAGTTACTATAGTGAACCCCGTGGCAGCGGTAAGTGCAATTATACCATATATTAAAACAACAAAATAAGCAATTGAAGGAATAAGACGGAAATATTTTTTTATATTATAAAAAGTGAACTTTCTTATCAGCATTTTAAAACAACCACAATGCGTCTAGGATGCACTACTTGTGAGCAGCGTTTCCAAGGGATTGAAGTGAATTGTACCCGCTTTCCGAGTAGAACTGTACCGCGAGAGGAGAATTTGTACCATCGGAACAGCGGGTTAAAAATTTGCCGCAACAAGAAGAAAATTTTTGATAAACTAAAACTTGAACAGATATCCAAGTAAGAAAGGAGCAAGTAACACCAAAATTTAGAGGAAACTATGTATTGTACCAAAAAAAATCCAAATTTACTGAATTTTACCAGGGCCTCCAGATTTTACCAAAGACAGCAAAATTGTACCTGGTTGACAACACTACTTGTGAGCATCTTATCGAATGTAGTTCCCAACAAATTTGCAAGAAATTACTACTACTTGCGGCCACTGTTTTAGATTTGAGCTCCTTTTGAGCCATGAGCCTCAAACCTATATATATCCACCCCTCTCTTCCGTCTTTAATGAAATCCAATAGCATCCGGGTTTATTATTTCAAGTTCGATTGATCTACTTTAAACATTGAACACAAACAGTCTCGTGTTTTTTTGTTTTTTATTTATTTCAAATTATGTAAATATATTTTTATAGATCACTAGTTACGTTTCTTTTGTGTTTGTTGGGTTTTTTTTCCGTGTGTGTGTATGTGTCAATACAGAAACGTTTCCGGTAACTTTGCTATTATCACAGTAGACAACTACACCTGCTAGCTTGCATTTCTAGTGGAAATCGTACGATCTTTAAAACCAGTTGTTTTTTTAGGCGATACAATGTTGTTTATTTATTTGTTTGCTAGTAAGAATTTTGTTTTATGGCTATGGCACATCCTCGCAAGCTGTACTTCTGTTTTTTTTTTTTTTTTTTTTTTTTTTTTTTTTTTTTTTTTTTTTTTTTTTTTTATATATCTTCTTGTTTTTCATAATTCTAAACTAAGAAATCATATTTGAAAACGAAATCATAGTGGTTACAAAATAATATGATGTGATTTTACTATTAGTACAGATTAAATGAGAAACATAAAGTCAAAGTTTATGTGTGTGTTTAGAGGGGGTGGTCTGTTTAGACACATATCCTCACAATTTTTCCTAGGTCTGTATATGTTGAACCCTGAACTCCATAGTTAAATTGATGCTGACCCTTGCCGAACCTAGTGGTACTGACGAGAGATGTGCATCTAGAGTTAGCTTATTTAAACTAATTTTGTTGATATAATAGTGTGCATCTGCGAAGCCAAAATTTTTTTTAGCTTTAAGTTTCAATGTCGCCCTTTAATTCCCTAAAAAATTGCTTAATTAAAAGAATGAAAGCGTGGGTTCTCATAGATATACTAAGTTTCAGTATAGGCTTTGCCTTTTGAGTCTTATTAAGCTATGACTAAGCAAGCATATGCAAGCATGTGTAAGAAGAACACGGAATACCTAGAAGGAATTACCTTACTGAATAAGATGGATTGCTCAAGAGGTGTTATTAATGTCTCTTGGGGTAATTTCATTCAAAATATTTGCAGATAATTACATAGAGATATATAGTGTAAGATAGGCACTCCCTGGTTAATTTTGCTTATGCAACAGAAATCAAATAGAAAAAAAAAGATAGCATATACCATTTGATCCCCATTAATGCTCTTTATGAGCATAATAATCAAAGCCATTTTAATTGCATCCCAATCTCCATCAATGGGGCCAGATATAACTCTAAACTATATAAAAACGTTGGTTGATTTTGTTGTCTTTGTTTTCAAATTGAAAGTATTTTGAATTTCAACCAACTATTAAAGGAAAATAATTCTATAATTTGTAAATGGCATCAAAATCATGGAAGCTTTTACACAGAATTTAAGGGATGGGATGAAGTGAAAGTGGAAGCAACTGTAAGCAGTGAAACTGAAACTGAAAATCAATAAAAAAGAAATTTTCTGCATGTATTGAAGTAAGGATTTTGTTCCTATAGGCCTAGTAGTTCAGAAGAGGGGACAAACGGCCTTGGGCTAATGTGTGGTATGCAACAGAAATCTGGCAGAAATAATTTTAGGGGAGGTCGAAGTTGAACCCAACAAAAGTAGGCGATCACAAATATTATGTTTGTTTATGACTGGAAAACGGAAATTTTATGTTCTCTATATAACTCTTAGAATCAGGAATACTTTAGATTTTTTTTTAGATTTTTTGTTCTTCAAATTTTCTCAAAATCTACATTTATTCTTTTGGTCAAAGATTCCAAACCGACCCCATCTGGTGGGGCTGGTTCGGACACGCTGAGGTTTGAAGCTTACAAGCTGAAAAAGTTCTAAAAATCTACTTGCAGTCAGATAAAAACACTAAATTCTTCCATAAAAAAGTTTTTTTCTACTTCGAACACATTTGTACAGAATTATTAAAATGAAAATTTAGAAGGAAAAAGAACGTCCTCAGCTTGGTTGACTAAGAGATATTGTGTGGTGAGAAATCAAATTCAAACCAAAAGCTTTGAAGCACTCTGTTTGTTTCTCTGCATGATAAAGGTTTTGGCAGACATGGGAGGATATCAGAAAAGTATATACTTGCAACATCTTCCAACTCGAGGAGGACCAGATTTTCGCTTTTCTTGCGCATTAAACTAATCGCGCATTAAAACCTTCTGCAATATCCTGGACTAAGCCAACGTATCAGTAGTTTGACTTCTTTAGTCGAAACTGACAAGGAAGATGGGTTGAACGGCTGGTCATCATGGTTGTCTTCTTCGCCAAGGTGTAATGACCCATCAGATGAATCGCGCAGCTTGAGATCCTCTGCGGTTGTTTTTTTCTTGCCCTTTCCGCACTTTTTGCCTCAATTTCTTTCTTTTCTGGGGTATCAGTGAATATCCTGGTTCTTCCGGTTTTGCAGTGTCATACGAGAGCTTGTGTGAAAACTTCCCATACATATAGGAAAGGACTAGTCATTTCTGGGATTATTCTGAGAAACTGACCTTATGGGTTGGTGGTTGAAGACAGGGGAGCAGAACTGGCGTTAGCTGATCCTCCAGGAGTAGAAAATATCAACGTTGGCCTGAGATTGGCAAATTTTGTCATTTTCCAAAGGTATGTTGCATTTGCCTGATTTCAACTGGCTTGGTCTTGAATAAGTTGGTCCGTTACTTTTAATGGAAGGAAATCTACGTTACTGAACACATTTCTGTCGAAAGGTCAAATTCCAGCCTTTTTGAATGAAGAAGTGGTATTGGCTGGAGAATGCTTTTCTAGGTAGGGCTGAGCCACATGGTGAATAAATACCCTATGACCAGGGTTTAGCTGGAGCCATTCATTGAACTTTAGCTTGAGACTGCTCTTTAAAGCACTAAGAACACCAATTTCTAAGGGTTGGAGTCGGTTGGAACAGCTTGGTGGAAAAGCTAGAGAAACAATACCGTTTCCCTTGCAGAAAATACATCCTGGATAAAGGCGGCTTTTGTGATTATCAAGCAAAAGGAGATTAGGATTGTCTTTTGAAGACCGGCAACGCTTTCATAAATGTTCTAGAGCAAAGGCTGCATTTGCTCTAGAAATCATATTTCTAAGAAGGGAGGGGCAACTGCCCCTCCCAGACCTCAGTCCCCCCAGACCCCAGTTTTCCCCTAGCTGAATTATAGTTTCTTCCAAAATCTTGTCAAAACCAAGATAAATCTGCATAATTCAACCATGGACAGAAACAGATCATTTTTGTAGTACAAAATTATCTTTATAGTATTATAAAGTACCTTTATGGTACTTTTATAGTACATTTATGGTAACGAGAAAGCCAGTCTTTTGAAGCACTTTTTTGTTCTGTCCAAAATGGTTTGGCTTTAATTTCATTCGCGACAGCATATTGAAAGATCGGCTTTTTACTATCGTTTGAGGTAAGACTATGAATCATTAACGAATCACGAACTCAACAAGTAACAAGATAGTCACACATGTCCCTTTCTTGTTTGTTAGAAAGGATCTGCCAATTGTATTCTACACACTTCTCAACTTTTCTGATCGCTGCATCAATATTTACTTCAGGTTTATCTTCATTACAGTTTAAACCATCTTTTACCTTTTCCAGCTAATCGTAAAGGGAAATTTTCTTAACTTTGAAGTGAGCTGCAGAATCGTCTACCCTTATCCGATTTTGTGTCGTTTAGGGAGAGCAAGGACAAAACATTATTAAGTAACTTCAACGCTGTTGCTTGCTTGAAGTTTCAACTTCATTCTGTACTTGGAGCGGATATTTTTTTCAATTAAGCTATTTTCAGTTTTAATATAAAAAACGCAAAAAGGGGTCCATTAGACTTCCGGACATGTTCAACATTAGTAATTATACGAATATACTGCCTTCAATACCTTATCATCAAGTAAATAGGTAAGCCTATTTAATGGCAAAATTGCGAAAATGTACAATACTTCCTGTTTCACCTCGTTTGCTCATGTCAAATTATTTTCCCTGATAGGTAAGTGTATTTTACTTCCTTAAATCTATCAGTTCAATGTAAGATTTTCTTGTTTTAAAACTTTCGAAAACGCAGGTACCTTTTCCGGGTACCTGCAAGACTGGGGACCTTGCGGTCAACTCTATTCCCACTTGAGGAGTGGCGCCCCTCGAGGAAATCATAGCCTAGTAAACGAAACAGCATTCGCATGGGATTCTGCCTAATGGACAATTCTTCTGGGCTTGGTATGTTTTGACGGGTGTCTTCGGGCTGAAAAACCTCTTCCTAGCTAATTTATCTATTGTGGGTTAAAAAATGGGTCTCCTCGTAGTAGCATAATATTTGTAGGCATGAATATATAATGAGTCGGAGGTAATAGGCTTGAGACTGTCTGCACAGGATTTTGACTCTTGTTGATAGAAGAGCATTGCCAAGTGCTGAAAACCATATTGTGACCAAGATGGGCCCAGCATTGCACAAAACCTCCATTCATGGATGTCCCAGGGACTTCTTGCTGTCTGGTTCTAAGCTGGCTTAAGCACTTCGGTGTAGACTTGAGAAGATATGTGATCCCCGTCCTGCACTGGTATCCGGGATCATTGCTTTTCCTGAGGCCAAAATAATTTCAATGATTTAAAGAACATGAAAATTGGAACTTGGAATGTTACGACATTAAAAAATGACTATCGTATCGACATTTTGACTGACGAATTCAGACGATTCGAACTGGATTTATTAGGAGTTTCAGAAACTCATATCCCAGGGGTAGGAAGTATGAAATTAGGTGATATAGAATTTGTTTACTCAGGCAGGAAGGATGGGGTACATAGACAGAGAGCAGGGCTCATGATGAATAAGGAAGCTGCTAAGTCTTGTTTAGGCTGGGAAGGTATTAATAATAGAATACTAATTGTTCATTTTATAACTAGAAAGTTCAGGGTATCAGTTATAGTAGTATACGTCCCTGTAGAACCGACTGACGGAGATACTAGGGACTCAGATGAATTTTACTTACAGTTGCAGGAGCAAATAGACAAGGTCCCAGGTAGAAATATGATGTTGTTACTGGGAGATTTTAACGCCCAGGTTGGTAGAAATAGGCATGGGCGCCCATAAGCTGAATTCCAGGGGGGGCAAACTACGTCTAATTGCTACTTTTAATGCCATATAATAGAAATCTCAGAACAAAAATATAAAAACAAGGCAGCATCATTCAGCCAGGGGGGGGGGCAAGAGCCCCCCCCTGCCCCCCATATGGGCGCCCATGGAAATAGGGATAGATGGTATCCCAGCTTAGGTAAATTTGGTGTAGGAAAAGAAAACAGTAATGGATACAGACTTTTGCAACTTTGTAGGTATAACAATCTAGTTATAACCAATACGGTGATTGGTCATAAAATGGTTCAAAAGTTAACAGGGTATCCACATAGTGACAAGACAGAAAACCTTATTGATTATATTATAGTAAACCGAAGACTGGCAGGATCAATACACGATTCTAGGGTATACAGAAGTGCCGTTATTAATGTTAAAAGTAAAGATCATCATCTAGTAGTGTCGAGGGTTAATTTATAGCTGACATATTGGAAGAGTAACTAGCTCCCAGGAAGTTATGATGTTGGTAGACTCCAGGATGAGAATTTGAGAGAAACTTTCCAGGAGCAGTTGAATACTAGTAGAATGGCCTTATTGAATCGTGTCACGCACCCCTGCTGCCACCTACAACTTTTTTTAACACCATATATTGGCACGAGAACCACGTGGTTTATGTTTTTTGTCAGTGAGAATTTGAAAAACAGGGTGACAGGACCACGTGGGTTATGGTTTTGTCACGGAGAATGAAAAAACAGGAATTTTCTCACTTGGAAAAACAGGAACTTTCTCACTTGGAAAACCATAAACCACGTGGTCCTGTCACGAGTAGCACCTGTGAACTTGATTTACATAAAGTTCGCTGAGAGCGTGCTCTTGCAACAACAACAACATCAACCTTGGAACACCTGTGCAGTCGACCTCAATTCACCTATCGTGAATCAATAATTCCCCTTAGAAACAACAAATTAATTTCCCCTTTCTTGACAGATCAATCAATCAATGACATCATCTGTCAGACTTTAAAAATTTTCGCCTAGAAACATTTCTCCAGGAATAGATCCAAATCATTAATGTCTTTGCCTCGGGAACAGTTCTACTGGTCGAACTCCAAAGGATATTAATAACCAAAGGACATGGAAACAATTAGGCAAGAAACATCTTAGCGATGAATTGTTTTAGCGCGCGAAAAGGTTTCCTATTAATTTGAAATGCGTTAGCGCAGAGATGCCAATAACAAAGGAACACGCTGAATTTGCGTTTAGAGATTATTTGGGCGAAACTGTTTTAGACAGGTTATGGAACTATTTCGGCGAAACAGATAGAGACATTTTTAAAGAAGATTTTTGAAGAGATTTTAGAAGAGAATTTAAAGGTGAAACTCTGTGGTCGTTATAATACACAAGTTTCATTTGAACAGTGTTGTGAGGTCCTCTAACCCAACCCCAAAGGGTTCCAATCCTCCTACCCAAACCCCGAAGGAAGCCCCCGGTCCTCAAAGGCCCCCCAAGCTCCCAAAGGCCCTCCACCGGTCCCCAAATGTCCCCCAGGCCCCCAACTGCCCCCCGGACACTCAAAGGCCCCCCACGCTCCCAAAGGGCCACCGGCGCCCCAAAGGCCCACCCAGACCCCCAAATGCCATCTCCGGGCCCCCCAAAGGCCCATCGAGCTCCCAAAGGACCAACGGGGTCCCAAAGGCCCTCCACCGGTCCCCAAATGTCCCCCAGGCACCCAAAGGCCCTCCCTGTGCCCCAAAGGCCCTCCCTGTGCCCCAAAGGCCCTCCCCCGGCCCCCAAAGGTCCCCCGGACCCGAGAAGCGCTGCCGGGATGCGCCGTGGGCCAGGAAAGCGCCGCAGGATGTGCCGCAGGGATGCGCCATAGGTCAGAAAATCGCCGCAGGGGATGTGCCACAGGGAGGCACCGCAGGAAAGCACCGCAGGATGCGCTGCAGGGTTGTACCGCAAAAAAAAAAGTAAACTAAAAAGTAAAAATTTCGAAATGTTATCCCCCAAACGCCCTCCTCCGACCCCCAAAGGTCCTCCCCTGGTCCTCAAAGCTCCCCCGGGCACCCAAAGGACCACCCGGCCCTCAAGTGCCCCCGGATCCCCAAAGGTCCTCCCCGGGCCCCAAAGAGTCCCCTCTCCATTTTTTAATGCTTTTTTATGGCTTTATTATATCTTTTCAGAACAAGTTCCAGAACCTATTTTCCAGATCCACTTTTCAGAACAACTTCAGAGCAAGTTACTTTCTTAATGTCCCTCCTAAACCCATTTTCTAACTTGAAGTACTTATCTTTTTCATCCACAACTATATTCTACAGCTTTTGGATACCTCAACACCAAGAAATATTTTTCAAAAGTCATTTCAGAGCAAGTTACTTTCTTAATGCCCCTCCTAAACCCATTTTGCAACTTGAAGTACTTATCTTTTTCACCCTCAACTATACTATACAGGTTTTTGGTTACCTCAACATCAAGAAATACCTTTCAAAGACCATTTCAGAGCAAGTTACTTTCATAAAGTCACTCCTAAATCCATTTTCCAACTTGAAGCACTTATCTTTTTCACTCACAACTATACTTTACAGCTTTTGGGATACCTCAACACCAAGAAATAATTTTCAAAGACCATTTCAGAGCAAGTTACTTTCTTAATGTCCATCCTAAACCCATTTTCCAACTTGAAGTACTTATCTTTTTCATCCGAAACTATACTTTACACCTTTTTGGTTACCTTAACACCAAGAAATACTTTTCAAAGATCATTTCAGAGCAAGTTGCTTTCCTAATGTCCCTTCTAAACCCATTTTTCAACTTGAAGTACTTATCTTTTTCACGCGCAACTATACTTTACAGCTTTTTGGATACCTCAACACAAAGAAAAAATTTTCAAGGACCATTTCAGAGAAAGTTGCTTTCCTAATTTCACTACTAAACCCATTTTCCAACTTGAAGTACTTATATTTTTCACCCACAACTATACTTTACAGCTTTTTGGATACCTCAACACCAAGAAATACTTTTCAAGGACCATTTCAGAGCAAGTTACTTTCTTAATGTCCCTCCTAAACCAAGTTTCCAACTTGAAGTACTTATCTTTTTCATCACAACTATACATTACAGCTTTTTGGATGCCTCAACACCAATAAATACTTTTCAAAGACCATTTCAGAGCAAGTTACTTTCTTAATGTCACTCCTAAACCCATTTTCCAACTTGAAGTACTTATCTTTTTCACCCTCAACTATACTTTATAGCTTTTTGGATACTTCAACACCAAGAAATACTTTTCAAAGACCATTTCAGAGCAAGTTACTTTCTTAATGTCCCTCCTAAACCAAGTTTCCAACTTAAATTACTTATCTTTTTCACCCACAACTATACTTTACAGCTTTTTGGATGCCTCAACACCAAGAAATACTTTTCAAAGACCATTTCAGAGCAAGTTACTTTCTTAATTTCACTCCTAAACCCATTTTCCAACTTGAAGTACTTGTCTTTTTGATCACAACTATACTTTACACCTTTTTGGTTACCTTAACACCAAGAAATACTTTTCAAAGATCATTTCAGAGCAAGTTGCTTTCCTAATGTCCCTTCTAAACCCATTTTCCAACTTGAAGTACTTATCTTTTTTCACTCGCAACTATACTTTACAGCTTTTTTGGATACCTCAACACCAAGAAATACTTTTCAAGGAACATTTCAGAGCAAGTTGCTTTCCTAATGTCCCTTCTAAACCCATTTTCCAACTTGAAGTACTTATCTTTTTCAACAGCAACTATACCTTACAGCTTTTTGGATACCTCAAAACCAAGAAATAATTTTCAAAGACCATTTCAGAGCAAGTTACTTTCTTAATGTCCCTCCTAAACCAAGTTTCCAACTTGAAGTACTTATCTTTTTCATCACAACTATACTTTACAGCTTTTAGGATGCCTCAACACCAAGAAATACTTTTCAAAGACCATTTCAGAGCAAGTTTCTTTCTTAATAACACTTTTAAACCCATTTTCCAAAATGGAGTACTCGTCTTTTTCACCCAAAACAACACTTTAAAGCTTTTAGGATACATCAAAACCAAAAAATACTTTTCAAAGAACATGTAAGAGCAACTTAAATTATTAATGTCACTCCAAAACCAATTTTCCAACTTGAATTACTTATCTTTTTCACCCACAACTATACTTTACAGCTTTTTGGATGCCTCAACACCAAGAAATACTTTTCAAAGACCATTTCAGAGCAAGTTACTTTCTTAATTTCACTCCTAAACCCATTTTCCAACTTGAAGTACTTGTCTTTTTGATCACAACTATACCCTACAGCTTTTTGGTTACCTCAACACGAAGAAATACTTTTCAAAGACCATCTCAGAGAAAGTTACTTTCTTAATGTCCCTCCTAAACCCATTTTGCAACTTGAAGTACTTATCTATTTCACCCGAAACTATACTTTACAGAATTTTGGATACCTCAACACCAAGAAATACTTTTCAAAGACCATTTCAGAGCAAGTTACTTTCTTAATGTCCCTCCTAAACCCATTTTCCAACTTGAAGTACTTATCTTTTTCATCACAACTATACCTTACAGCTTTTTGGATACCTCAAAACCAAGAAATACTTTTCAAAGACCATTTCAGAGCAAGTTACTTTCTTAATGTCCCTCCTAAACCAAGTTTCCAACTTGAAGTACTTATCTTTTTCACTCACAACTATACTTTACAGCAGTTTGGTTACCTCAACACCAAGAAATACTTTTCAAAGACCATTTCAGAGCAAGTTACTTTCTTAATCTCACTTCTCAACCAATTTTCCAACTTGAATTACTTATCTTTTTCACCCACAACTATACTTTACAGCTTTTTGGTTACCTCAACACCAAGAAATACTTTTCAAAGACCATTTCAGAGCAAGTTACTTTCCTAATGTCCCTTCTAAACCCATTTTCCAACTTGAAGTACTTATATTTTTCACCACAACTATACTTTACAGCTTTTTGGTTACCTCAACACCAAGAAATACTTTTCAAAGACCATTTCAGAGCAAGTTACGTTCTTAATGTCCCTCCTAAACCCGTTTTCCAACTTGAATTACTTATCTTTTTCACCCAAAACTATACTTTGCATCTTTTTGGATACCTCCAAACCAAGAAATAATTTTCAAAGACCATATCAGAGCACGTTACTTTCTTAATGTCCCTCCTAAACCCATTTTCCAACTTGAAGTACTTATCTTTTTCACCCTCAACTATACTTTACAGCTTTTTGGATACCTCAACACCAAGAAATACTTATCAAAGACCATTTCAGAGCAAGATACATTATTAATTTCTCTCATAAACACATTTTAAAACTTGAAGTAATTATCTTTTTCACCACAACCAGATCATACAGCTTTTTGGATACCTCAACACCCAGAAATACTTTTCAAAAACCATTCAGAGCAAGTTACTTTCTTAATGTCCCTCCTAAACCCATTTTCCGACTTGAAGTACTTTTTTTTTTCATCCGCAACTGTAGTTTACAACATTTTGGTTACCTCAACACTAAGAAATACTTTTCAAAGACCATTTCAGAGCAAGTTACTTTCTTAATGTCCATCCTAAACCCATTTTGCAACTTGAAGTACTTATCCATTTCACCCACTTTCTCAATGAAAAAGAAATTAGTTTTTAATCAATTCTATTTTTCCAAATAATATAAAAATTTTCCACTTCGGTTCAGATTTTTCTCAAGGGGATGAAAAAATTTAAAATAATGTTCCAAATTTTCTCTACAAAGTGAAGAAAAGTTTATGATCTCTTCTGAATTTTACCAAAGAACACGCTCCAATTCTAATTTCTCCAGAGAAAACAAAAATCTTCCAATTCAGTTCTTTATTTCACAAAGACATAAAGAAATTTAAAGTTCAATTCTAATTTTTCGGTGGAAGATGGAAAAAGTAATACCATACTTGTGAATATTTTCCCGGAAGATAAAAAGTTCTAGTTCAATTTACAATTTCC
>NC_142804.1:36837753-36905253 GCF_049724085.1 Artemia sp. Qi Xiang Cuo
AGAAAGTAACTTTCTCTGAAATGATCTTTTAAAAGTATTTCTTGGTGTTAAGGTAACCAAAAAGGTGTAAAGTATAGTTGTGATGAAAAAGATAAGTACTTTAAGTTGCAAAATGGGTTTAGGAGTGAAATTAAGAAAGTAACTTTCTCTAAAATGGTCTTTGAAAAGTATTTCTTGGTGTTGAGGTAACCAAAAAGCTGTAAAGTATAGTTGTGGGTGAAAAAGATAAGTAATTCAAGTTGGAAACTTGGTTGATTATGGACAATAAGAAAGTAACTTTATCTTAAATTGTCTTTGAAAATTATTTATTTGTGTTGATTCATAAAAAATTCTGTATTGAATATATGCTTTTTAATATGAATAGTAATTCAAGTTCGAAACATTTCTTTTTAGATTCTTTATTAATTAAACTTTCTATTAAATGTTATTTGAAAAGTATTTCTTGGTTTTGAGGCATCCAAAAAGCTGCAAACTACAGTTGCGGATGAAAAAGATAAGTACTTCAAGTTGGAAACTTGGTTTAGGAGGGACATTAAGAAAGTAACTTGCTCTGAAATGGTCTTTGAAAAGTATTTCTTGGTTTTGAGGTATCCAAAAAGCTGTAAGGTATAGTTTCTGTAGAAAAATATAAGTAATTCAAGTTGGAAAATAGGTTTAGTAGGGACATTATGAAAGTAACTTGTTCTGAAATGATCCTTGAAAAGTATTTATTGGGTTTGAGGCATCAAAAAAAGCTGTAAAGTGTAGTGCTGGTGAAAAAGATAAGTACTTCAAGTTGAAAAAAAGGTTTAGAAGGGACATTAGGAAAGTAGCTTGCTTTGAAATGATCTTTGAAAAGTATTTCTTGGTGTTGAGGTAACCAAAAGGTTGTAAAGTATAGTTGTGATCAAAAAGATAAGTACTTCAAGTTGGAAAATGGGTTTAGGAGTGTAATTAAGAAAGTAACTTGCTCTAAAATTGTCTTTGAAAAGTATTTCTTGGTGTTGAGGAATCTAAAAAGCTGTAAAGTATAGGTTCGGTTGAAAAAGATAAGTAATTCAAGTTGAAAAATTGGTTTAGGAGGGACATTAATAAAGTAACTTGCTCTGAAATGATCTTTGAAAAGTATTTCTTGGTGTTGAGGTATTCCAAAATCTGTAAAGTATAGTTTCGTGTGAAAAAGATAAGTACTTCTACTTTGAATCTTTTTTTAGGAGGGACATTAAGATATTAACTTGCTCTGACATGGTCTTTGAAATTTATTTATTTGTGTTGAAGCATTAAAAAATATTTAAAGTATTTTTTTGCTTAGAATGATAATTACTTCAAGTTGGAATCTAGGTTTAGGAGGGTCATTAAGAAAGCAACTTGCTCTGAAATGGTCTGAAAAGTATTTCTTGATTTTGAGGTATCCAAAAAGCATTAAAGCATAGTTGCGTTAGAAAAAGATAAGTAATTCAAGTTGGAAAATAGGTTTAGAAGTGACATTATGAGAGTACCTTGCTCTGAAATGTTCATTGAAAATTTTTTCTTGGGTTTTTTGTATCCAAAAAAGCTGTAAATTGTAGTTGCTAGTGAAAAAGCTAAGTACTTCAAGTTGAAAAATGGGTTTAGTAGGGACATTAGGAAAGCAGCTTGCTTTGAAATGATCTTTGAAAAGTATTTCTTGGTGTTAAGGTAACCAAAAGGATTTAAAGTATAGTTTCGGATGAAAAAGATAAGTACTTCAAGATGTAAAATGGGTTTAGGAGGGACATTAAGAAAGCGACTTGCTCTGAAATGATATTTGAAAATTATTTTTTAGTGTTGAGGCATCACAAAATCTGTAAAGTCTAGTTTTGGGGGAAATAGATTAGTGCTTCAAGTTGGAAAATGGATTTAGGAGCGACATTCAGAAAGTAACTTGCTCTGAAATGGTCTTTGAAAAGTATTTCTTGGTGTTGAGGTATCCAAAAAGCTGTAGAGTATAGTTGAGGGTGAAAAAGATAAGTACTTCAAGTTGCAAAATGGGTTTAGGAGGGACATTAAGAAAGTAACTTGCTCTGAAATGACTTTTGAAAAATATTTCTTGGTGTTGAGGTATCCAAAAGCTGTAGAGTATAGTTGTGGGTGAAAAAGATAAGTACTTCAAGTTAGAAAATGGGTTTAGGAGGGACATTAAGAAAGTAACTTGCTCTGAAGTTGTTCTGAAAAGTGGATCTGGAAAATAGGTTCTGGAACTTGTTCTGGAAAGATAGAATAAAGCCATAAAAAAGCATTAAAAAAATGGAGAGGGGACTCTTTGGGGCCCGGGGAGGACCTTTGGGGATCCGGGGGCCCTTGAGGACCGGGTGGTCCTTTGGGTGCCCGGGGGAGCTTTGAGTACCAGGGGAGGACCTTTGGGGGTCGGAGGAGGGCGTTTGGGGGATAACATTTCGAAATTTTTACTTTTTAGTTTACTTTTTTTGCGGCGCATGCCTGCGGCGCATTCCTGCGGCGCTTTCCTGCGGTGCCTCCCTGCGGCGCATCCCCTGCGGCGCTTTCCTGACCCGCAGCGCATCCCTGCGGCACATCCGGCGGCGCTTTCCGGGCCCACGGTGCATCCCGGCGGCGCTTCTCTGGTCCAGGGGACCTTTGGGGGCCGGGGGAGGGCCTTTGGGGCACAGAGAGGGCCTGTGGGGCACAGGGATGGCCTTTGGGGGCATGGGGGACTTTTGGGGACCGTTGGAGGGCCTTTGGGACCCAGTTGGTCCTTTGGGCGCTCGATGGGCCTTTGGGGGGCCCGGGGATGGCATTTGGGGGTCTGGGTGGGCCTTTGGGGCGCCGGTGGCCCTTTGGGAGCTTGGGGGCCTTTGAGTGTCCGGGGGGCAGTTGGGGGCCTGGGGGACATTTGGGGACCGGTGGAGGGCCTTTGGGCGCTGGGGGGCCCGTTGCGGCCCGGGGGCTTCCTTCGGGGTTGGGGTAGGAGGATTGGAACCCTTTGGGGTTGGGTTAGAGGACCTCACAACACTGTTCAAATGAAACTTGTGTATTATAACGACCACAGAGTTTCACCATTAAATTCTCTTCTAAAATCTCTTCAAAAATCTTCTTTTAAAATTTCTCTATCTGTTTCGCCGAAATAGTTCCATAACCTGTCTAAAACGGTTTCGCCCAAATAATCCCTAAACGCAAATTCAGCGTGTTCCTTTGTTATTGGCATCTCTGCGCTAACGCATTTCAAATTAATAAGAAACCTTTTCGCGCGCTAAAACAATTCATCGCTAAGATGTTTCTTGCCTAATTGTTTCCATGTCCTTTGGTTATTAATATCCTTTGGAGTTCGACCAGTAGAACTGTTCCCGAGGCAAAGACATTAATGATTTTGATCTATTCCTGGAGAAATGTTTCTAGGCGAAAATTTTTAAAGTCTGACAGATGATGTCATTGATTGATTGATCTGTCAAGAAAGGGGAAATTAATTTGTTGTTTCTAAGGGGAATTATTGATTCACGATAGGTGAATTGAGGTCGACTGCACAGGTGTTCCAAGGTCGATGTTGTTGTTGTTGTAAGTGCACAATCTCAGCGAACTTTATGTAAATCAAGTTCACATGTGTGACTCGGTAATGTAGCTCGGTTCTGTGTTTTGAACATGTTATAAAGGGTATTTTTTTAAAATTTTTAAATTTAATTATTTTTCAGTCTACTATATACACACAAACAAACACTTGTCCGGGCCACCATATATTCCAAATATCAATGAGAAACAACATAAACCACGTGGTTCTCGTGCCAATATATGGTGTTAAAAAAAGTTGTAGGTGGCAGCAGGGGTGCGTGACACGATTCAATAAGGCCATTCTACTAATACTAAACTTGAGAGTTTAAAATTTGATAATGTGGAAGATGGTTGGAATAATTTTAGAAAAATAATTTGTGAAGTTGCTGAAGGTGTATTATTGAAGAAAGCTAGAACTGCAGCTAAGAATATTGTTGAAAAATTTTTATGTTTAATAGAAAGGATAAAAGAATTTAACAAGAATTATCTGAGTGATAGATCGTATGAAAACAAAAGAAATTTAAAGAAAATGGAGAAAGCATTAAAATATATATTAAGGAGGTGTGAAGTGGAGGCCATGGATAAAATTGCCGAGGATCTGGAAGATACAGCTAGACGGCATAATAGTAAAATATTGTACTGGCACATTAACAAATGGAGAGGGAGTAGTCAATCAGGACTTATCCCAGTTAAAGATAGGAATGGGGTGGCAATTAGCGATAAGGAAAAAACTAAAGCGAGATGGGCCGAACATTTTGAGAACTTGCTTAACCGAGATAGAGTTGCAGGAAAAAATATAGAGGAAAATGAAAAAGTTTGTGATATTTTGGATGTGAAGGAAGATTTGTTTTGTGAGGAGGAATTAGCAACAGTACTAAAAGGATTAAAGAATAACAAATCTTCTTGTGCTGATTGGGTGGTAAGTGAGTCTCTTAAATATGGTGGCTCTGAGGTCAGAAATAAGTTACTGAAGATTATGAATATGATTTTTGAAAAAGGGAAGTACCTAACGATTTTCGGAAAACATTAATTAAGCCACTTTATAAGGAAGGTGATAAAACTGAGTGTGGTAATTATAGAGGCATTAGTCTGGTCTCTGTAGGTAGTAAATTACTTAGTAATATGATACTTTTTAGACTGAGAGATGCCGTAGACAAAGTTTTAAGATAAGAGCAGTGTGGTTTAAGAAAAGGTAGAGGATGTGTCGACCAAACTTTCACTCTTAGGTTAATAATTGAGAAGTGCCTGACTTTTCAAACACCTTTGGTCCTCAGTTTTATAGATTATGAGCAAGCGTTCGATTCTGTTGATAGAAGAGCTTTAGTAAAGGTTTTATCCTTGTATGGTATACCAGACAAATGCATTAAAGTGATTAGTGCTATGTACGAGAATAACACTGCTACGGACTAGGAGACCGAGTTTCGCTTGGCGATGGGAATTAAAAAAAAAATAATAAGATCCCACGCCCCCTTTCGAAAATGTATACATCCCATACCCTGATTTACACAAAAAGAATTGTGTAATTTTCCTTGATTTCATTTTTTTCAATAAAGACGCAAAGGGGAAGGTAATTTTCAAACTCTTGGCGTCCATCCTTCCCATTCAATTGGTACCAAATTGGTAAGTTTATGTAAGTTTATGTAAAATTAATGTAAGGTTTCGACCACAAAACGGCCAGGAATTGTTCAGATTTTCTCGATATTCTTAATCAAACAATGCTCAACAAATAAGTTAATAATTCACATATTTTTTTTAAGTACTTTAAATTAAAAAAAACTATTACTATTTCAAATGTAAGAAAAATTTTCAGGGGGATTCTCAATAAAGGAGAATTTCCGTAGAGGTGGGTGCAAATTTATGCACCGAGTTTTTTCATTAGACAACACCCTTTTTTTATTTAAATTTTATATTAAAGGAGAAAAAATAACCAAAAGTGCACTCTTTGGGTCCCATGTGTCACTTTATAAGGTGAAATTTATAACGAGCAGTTAAATATAAAAATTAGTTTATAAATGGGCCCATAAATAACTCTCTATTATGCATTCCAAAAATGTCACCCAAATTGCGCTTTTAGTGCACCATGTGGCACTTTATCACGGCATTATCAAGATAGGCATATAGAAAAGATCAGATATAAGATTTACATTTTAAACAGCTATCTATGATGTTCCGTAGCAAAGAAGAAAAATAAGAGGACATATCACTGCTGACCATGTAAAAAGTGATGTTTTCTTGTTGTTCAATGAGTAGGCTATCGTGTATCGTGCAATTTTTCTGTAAAAGGTTTCAACAATGGTAATTTAAAGTGTACTTTTTGATTTGCATAAGACGTCGTTTTCAAATCATATGCAACTGACAAAAACAACAAAAGACAAACACCCATCGTTTCAGCAAAAGCCTTATAGGAATCCTCTCTCACTTCAAGGATTTCGACAAATCCTATTTGGATGTTGAAATCTTAAATGGAATAGCACCAACATCATTCATTCTGCTACTGGCCATTGTTGTCATGCTGGGGATATTACATTTGTCAGTTCGATTAAATTGTGACTTTAGTGAGGTTTTTGACGTAGTTTAGCCGAGTGGCTTAGTTGCAGTAAAATTCGTTTTTGTAGTTGGATCCTCCTCAGTAGTTTGAAACCCTCTGAAATTGGGATCTAGATTTAAGTCTAAGACGAGAAATTAGTCGTTTGAACAATTCACAAATAATCAGATTTTATGGATAACGAAGAGAAGCGGCATCACAAGGACGGCTCTGAATCTCAAGCTCACTTTAAGGGGCATATGACCCACCAATTAGACATAATTCTAAGCAGAGAGAGATTATCAAACGCAATGTCGGAATTAACAGAACTTACCAAATTTCCAAGAATGATAAGATTTTGCTGACTTATAAAACAGAAAGCAGGATCAAATGAAAGGTATGTATAAGAAAACAATCCACAATCTTAACAATTGAAACAAGGAATTTGAATCAGCTAATACAAAGAAAACATCAATGACAAACTCGGCCTATAATTAAGTTACATTTACCAAAATAATATTTTTCATTTATTATCGGGTTTTTAAGATGAATCATTAAAGAAACAAGTGCCTAAAAACAAGGCTCCCAAAAAAAAACGATTTGTCCATTCAAATTTCAATGGAATTTTTTGCATAGCTCGGGCTATTATCCCAAAAAGTATGAGGCTATGTGCTATGAACTCAGCTTTGTCTTCCAGAAGCTGCTTACTTGTATTATGTGATTCCTCACTTCCTAACTCTAAGTCTCCTTTTCTAAAGGATATTGCAAGTTTACTTTATGTGTCATACCTTTCATGAATCCACAATACAACAGTCATTTATTTGAAAATGGCAGGTCATGTACTTTTTTTGCCAAGATTTAGTGTTTTTCTTACTTTACGCTGTTGGCGTCCGTTTGTAAATTTAGTAAAAGCAACTGACGTTTTATGTTGACGAACTTACAGAATATATTGCCAAGATATTTGACATTAAATAATAAATAGTAATCACGAGGTTTGTCAATTGTTGGATATTTGGATAGCTGGTAGAAAATCCGTACAAGTCCAACATGACTACCGAAATCGTGTATATCAGTCCTATTTTGTCACTGTAGAGCACAAGTGAAAAATTTGACATTTATGGGGGTTCTTCTTCCTTGCTTTTATACAAATGTCTGTCATTTTCAGATTTGCCCTTCTTTTTTACGTTAATTTTTCAAACAGGACATCTTTACACTCTATCTACACGCTTTCTTCTGAGAAGGCACATCTGAATTTAAAAGTTCACATTTGGGAAAAAAGTTAATAGTAGAAACTTTTTCTGTGCAGTCTTGACTGAGAAAACCCACCATTTACTGGTGTAGGCCGTATGTTTCCAGTTTAAAAGCACAAACCAAAATCGTGTAATTTTTGAAAGGTGTATTTAGAACAGTGTGATTTTTTGTGCCGAACGATCAGCAAGAGCGAAAAGAAAATCATCATAATAGTCAAGATTTGTTGAAAAAACTAGTGAAAGCAGAATGGTTGTTTAATATATGTTGATATTAAATCCTGAAAGTCTTAGTATTTATTTTTTCTATGTTGTAATTATGAAAGAAAACTGTCTAAAATATATTTTGTTTTCAGTAAAGAACAAATGACGCTTTGGTCTTTAGTAGGCTTAGGAGGCGGTAACTTTACTCCTGTTTGCGGTAATTTCTGCTTGTTATGGGTTTGAGTTCGTTATTCATTTTAATTTATGCAGATTTTAATATTCATCTGCAGTAGCATCTATCATGTTAGGTTCCATGTGATTATTGATTTTGATTTTTGTTCTTTTTAGATATCAGTTACTCATTGATTAGGTTTTAATCCTCCTCTTTAGTTTGTTTTGAAAAACATGTTTTAGTTTTTTAATTAATTTCTATTTGTTTTACTTAACATTGTTTTATTGTTTGTTAATATTAGGATATTTGTGAGGTAGGTATTTTCGAATACCACAGTGCCTTTCCATGACGTACAAATAACAGTTCAATAGAGACAAATCCTTTTTTGACAGTGCTTCTATTACACAGCTGAGGATCGCAACTGTGTATGTGACCCAAATATCCAGAGATTTTGTTATTGTTTTCACTGTCTAATAAAAGGGTTTGTCCCTAATGAACTTTTATTTGTACAATATTATTGAGGCTTTTTTCTCTTTTTTTGCTGAAGAATTAATCTACCGAAGATCGCAATTTAAGTTTTAGTCAAAATTTCAATAATTCTGCCCAAATTTTTGAAAAAATGTAGGTTTTTATAATGCAATCCTGGTCATCATTCTGTAAGCACCCTTGAATACACACGAATCTTAATCCACCATTTTGTTAAATAATTTTTCAGGTTATTTCGTTGTAACCAAGTGCTTGTTTAAGTAAGTGGATGTCAAGTTCATTCATTAAAAAAATTTCCGTTTTGCTGATTGAAACTAAAAAATTAAATAACAAATTAGACGAAACGAATTCATCGATATTCTTTCTTCAATTTTTGTCTTAATTGAGGTTCTCTTGGTCCTGAAAATATCACTGAGCTTTCTACGTGACTTGAAACTTTAAAGCAAATCAGAGTAAGAAAAAAAATCGAATTTATCACACTATGAATCAATATAAATATATTTTCTTCCAAAAAGATTGTTCTGGTTAAGGTCCTTCATGGCGGTTGGAGAAAAATAATGTCTCGGGCCCACTTTGGGTTTCACGAATCAATATAAACTACTGTTTTTTTTTGTTTTTTTTTTTGTTTTTTTTTAAAATATGTTTTACCTCTTATGTTTGCTTGCCCAAGTATACATGTTCTGTAAGTTACTAGCCGATAAGAGAAAAAAACAAATTTCGGCCAATTCTTGGCTTCACGAATCAATCAACAATTTTTTCCCTGGTTTTTTCTTCATTGAAGCCTTCTTGTGTATGTCTGAATCCCAAAGTCCTTCTGAAATAAGAATTGTTGGCAATTCTGAGGAAAAATCTGAGGCAAAGCGACCGTATTATATACCTGAGTCAGTGATTTCCGAGAAAGAAGATCGCGAAGACAAATTACTGCCCCGAAACTAGACGCTATTCTACTTTTAACTGCTTTAGAAATAGAAGCACGGCATAGAGCTAAAGTTGGTCCATAAGGCACACCAAGATATAAAAAAGATTCCAAAGGTTATAAAATATTATCATAAATACGAACAGAAATATCTGAATTAACGAGATCATTAGCCTTAGGACCAAGAATTAAAAACTGACACTTTTCAGGGCGAAAAGGAAGTCCATGCTCACTAAAAACCTTTGCTAAAAAATCTACATTTTGTTGAAGTGACTGAAGTGATCGACCCAAAAGGAGTAAATCATATGCGTAAGCAATCCACGACAGAACATAACCTTTACCATAAATAAAAGTCAACTGAATTTGATCAAATAGCCCCGAAACAGTAACATTGAAAATCAAAGGAGAAATAATGCTTCCTTGTCTCAGCCTCCTACATAACTTAACATTATAATCACTAAACTGATTCTTCCACTTAATACGAAAGCGAGAGGAGCCATACCACTTTTTTAAAGCCAAAACTACTGGTAGTGGGACATTATTCTTCAGAAGCGTAGTCATAGCCCAAGAATGGATAATTGAATCATACGCCGCCGCAAAATCTAACGCAAGTGTATAAGCTCTATCCCATTGCTTACAAAAGGATATTATTCTTGACAGGAGGTTATGAGCAATATCCATGCTTAGACCCTTACGGAACCCAATTTGATTCAGGCCTTGGTTACAAGACTCCAAATAATTTAATAAAACTAACTCAAAAACCTTGCTAATCTGGTACGAAACAGTAATCGGCCTGTAATCAGAACATCGATTCGTATTCCCTCCTTTTTTTGAAAGGGGTGAAGTGGTATCACGAAAAAAACTAGTTGGTAGAACTCCAGAAGAAAGAATAGTAGTAAAAAGAGTAGCGAGGAGAAGGATTGCTTTGGGGGATGCCCATTTTATATGGTTTGAATGTATACCATCATCATCAAAAGAATGCTTACTTTTTAGAGCTTTAATTGCTACCGTTACATCTTCAACAGAAACAGATATTTTACTATTTGGGCGGGGTTTTGAAATTTCTTCCGATAATAAAGAGTCAAGCCGTGATTCAACTGCTGCATCACCGGATGAAAAAACATGATTATAATGAGTTATTCAATCATCTAGTTTCAGAGAACTATTAGAAGCTGGTGAACAATTATTATTACGACGTCTAGAATTAACCAAACTCCGAAGCTCATTCTTATCACTAGTAATCCTTGAACCAATTTCATCTTTTAGAATTTCATTATGCAAACGCAACTCAGCCCGAAAAACGCGTTTAGTTAATTTCATACCATCATAAAATGGTCCAGATCGCGGTTTTCCCGCGCAATTCCAAAGGTAACAAGCTTCAGATGCATTCTTTTGACTTTGCTTTAAAATCGGGTTAAGGTTCCAACCTAAAACACGAGATCCACGACGGAAAGAATCAGTCGTAAATGCTTTACTAGCCCCGACTTTTAAACTATGAACAATTTGAAGGTAAAATAGATCAATATCAATTTGATCAACATCCTTAGAATAATTTACAATTATTTTAGATAAAAGTGTATCTGATTCTTCACGATATTTTCACATTTTTTCCCTGTCCCAGATCATTTATTTACAATTTGACTAGAACGATGGATAATTTTAAAAGATGGAATTTGGATATTTAAATGAAAAGAAAGATAAAAATGGTCACTAATAGGCATATCCAATCCAACATGAACAGGCTGTGGCAATAACGCTGCATTCGAAAAAAGCACATGGTCTAGATTTGAGCAAGAACCAGAATTATGGACATACGTAAAATCCGCATCTTTTGAAACTATAGTAAAAACCGAAAACAAAGATAAAAGAGCGGAGGAGCGGACATCAGAGATAGCAATGTTGCAGTTAAAATCCCCGCAAATAAGCCACTGGAAATCTGATGGAACTTTCGCCACAAATCGCGATAATTCTAAACATGCAAAATTAAAATCAAAATCTGAATCAATAGCATTGATAATTTGTTGGTAAAGAGCAAGAGAAAACGATAATCCCTGGGATTCAAACAGCAACAAAATAACGATTAACGGGAAACGCTGAAACTGGAATATTCTCTCGAATCAAAATGCAAACGCCTCCAGATGGGCGTCCACCTGTAGGTGTAGCTGGAGATATAAAACACTTAAACTACTGTGACAGGCTCAAAAAAGGACTAGTAGAGTGGTCCAGAAGGTGATGCTCTTGCAGACACAAAATATCCAGATCGCGCAGCATAGACTGCAATACAAGTCGTTTATCACCAAATCCATTCAGATTCAGAGAAATAATCTTTGCACTAATCATTTTTTATTCTTTGCAACTTTTTCGGTTAACCGTTTGCAGCGAAAGATAAATCCAGTATGCTCATGAGATCCACAATGGAAGCAACAAGGTTCATTCTGGCAAGGGTTGTTCCTAGAATGAGAGTGTCCACTGCCAAGACACTTGAGAAAACGTTCCACGCTAGAGCAGCCCGACGGTATATGCTCTAGCGACCCGCATTTGTATCATATTCGCGGTAAAAACTTATAATCAGTAAGCCGGAAACGTTCGTAGCCAATGTGAATCCCATGACGCAAATAATGAGACTTGGCCGTCGCCGAACGGAAGTAAACACGATATGATTTCGAAGCACCGATGCGCTGTATCTCTTCGATACCTTGGTTAGAAGCACACACCCTCTGGATCGATTGGGAAGTCCACTCGTGATAATAAACCAACAATTCTCGATTTGCGAAACTCAGTTTTACCGACCTTTTCATTCAAACAGGCTTTCAAGTTTTCGGCGTTTTGTCTTTTCGTATGAATGACCCATTTCTGTTGCTGGGATCCTGATTCCTTAGAAAGTGAAATCCGCACTATACCATCAGCTCCATCCAACGATTTCAGAAAAGCTTCACGCTTTGCACTAATCATTTTTATTCTTTGCAACTTTTTCGGTTAACCGTTTGTAGCGAAAGATAAATCCAGTATGCTCATGAGATCCACAATGGAAGCAACAAGGTTCATTCTGGCAAGGGTTGTTCCTAGAATGAGAGTGTCCACTGCCAAGACACTTGAGAAAACGTTCCACGCTAGAGCAGCCCGACGGTATATGCTCTAGCGACCCGCATTTGTATCATATTCGCGGTAAAAACTTATAATCAGTAAGCCGGAAACGTTCGTAGCCAATGTGAATCCCATGACGAAAATAATGAGACTTGGCCGTCGCCGAACGGAAGTATACACGATATGATTTTAAAACACCGATGTGCTGTATCTCTTCGATACCTTGGTTAGAAGCACACACACCCTCTGGATCGATTGGGAAGTCCACTCGTGATAATAAACCCACAATTCTCGATTTGCGAAACTCAGTTTTACCGACCTTTTCATTCAAACAGGCTTTCAAGTTTTCGACGTTTTGTCTTTTCGTATGAATGACCCATTTCGGTTGCTAGGATTCTGATTCCTTAGAAAGTGAAATCCGCACTATACCATCAGCTCCATCCAACGATTTCAGAAAAACTTCACGGTTTAAGGGATCATCACAATCTTGTGGCGGTGATTCTACTACAAGCCCCACTGTTTCTGACTCGTTATTCAGCGGAGGCCAGGATTTATCATTAAGTTTTTCTTTATTTATACAGCTCAAAACCTCGCTCTGTACTCCGTCACAACACTCTTTCACCAAAGCAGGAGTCTTCGCTACCTTACTTGTGACGTAATCAAGTTTATCAATAATGCTAACAAGATGCCGGTTCCAGGTTTGAATGGCACGGCTAAAGTGAGCATTTTGATCCGTATCTATCGCAGGTATCGCATCACTTGCAGTCATAATGAATTTCAAATTTGGCAAGCGAGGGGTTGCATCTTCAGAAATAAGGATGTCTAAAATATCCTGTTACAGGCTTTGCTTAGCAGAGGGGCCGCGACATGCAAGGAGTTTATGCGTGGGGTTCACTAGAGATGTTAGGAGGCTTCTAGCTTGATCAAGATGATCATTAGAATAGAAGTTTGCACACGAAGATATACAGGAGGCGGACAAAATTCCTGACTGTAGACAGTGCCGGAAAAAACTTAAAACTGGTGAATAAACAAGTCTCTGAAGGAGGAGGGATCTGCAGGGAAGCAGGTTTATCAGCAAATTTCTCACAGCAGTCAGGGCACTGGTATATTATAATACTGTCTTTCTCAATGCTTTGAAGAATTTCACAGCGGTTATGGCAGAGGCGACCACAACCCCCAGCAGATGTGTTGCAAATAATTGTTCCTCTGGTTGCGAGACTGAGGCTCTCTTTGCAAACTTTGCATCCTGTCTTGTACAACTTTTCAGAAGTCACGGCAGCCATTTATCAATTAATAATAATAACATATAAATATTGACTTAGGTGCTATGCGCTAAGGAAATGGAAGGGGGCTACCCCAAACCACTACCCCGCCTTCGCCTGAGTAAAACTATTACCAGATAAAATCTCTGCTTACGGGAGGTATTCTCCTCGGTGATCTTATATCCAAAAATAACAGTTCATAAGCGCTCACACTCTATCACCGCGGATCGCGCCAAAATTCATTTCATTTCACATAGCATCCTCCTTCGCGCAATTTAATTTACTGTAATTTATTTCAAACTTAATCCTTATTCCAAACTAAGTTACTGAATTAAATTCAAGCTCAAGCAGTGAATTAATGAATATCAAGAATCTAGGTTAAGTTCAGGTCAATTCACTAAAAGTCCACTGTTATTTATTCCAAACTAAGTCACTGAATTAAACAGGAAATTAAAGATAATTCAATGGAAAGCAAAGCATCACTGAACGGTAATAGTATCATTGGTATTTTGCCATCAGATATCATCATTGAACAGAATAATAGTAATTATAAAAATGAGAAGACGAAATACTTCAAGCAAGTATGTGCACATAATAGAGTTATTGTAGCATTTAATGCTGACAAAGACAATTATTTGAACTATTCAACAAGCACTAATGGTGACACAGTTGAAGATGTATGTGTACAATGTCATGACAGTGAGAGATTAAATTTTTTTGGACTTCCAAAAAAATTCATCTTTACTGTTGGTGGATATATTAGAATAAAATACCCAGAGCTGATTGTCTATAAACATATTGCATACCTAAAAGTGATAGTTGACAACGAGGGTCAACTTCTTGCTCGTTGCGTGGGTAACATGTTACCACTTGATAAATCATATCGCCATCTTTTGGATATTAGCATTCAACGAAAGGTAAAAAGAAGACAGGTGTACTGCTGCACCAATGTCATAAAACATATCATCTCTCTGTGCCAGAATTGTTAGATGTGTAAAAATAATGTGGCAATAGGCAGTTAAATCATCGGTAAAATAAAAAGGTTTTTGGCAGTTAATATCACCATGGAAATTAATGACATTTCAAAGAAAAGCAAAGCATCAGTGAATGGTGGTACTTTCATCAGCAGTTTACCATCAGATAATGACATTAATCACAATTAATCACATTAATTAGAATTAAAGACATTTCAAAGAAAAGCAAAGCAGGGTCATCAGTTTATGGCCCCAAAATGGAATAATTGTCATCTCAAGAGAAAATGTAGTGAAGTATTTTATGGAGTGGATTCAAAGCATTTTCTTTTATTTTTATGATAATGTTCTACATGCCATCATTTCAATAAAATATTTTATGTATTGCTTTTTTTGTTGCCATTATTTTTAGGGTACGCTAGCAAGTCGAAAGTAAAGAATGTGTATCAAAAAGTCGGAGATGTAAGACACACAGTTACAAACACAACAAACACAAACAAACACAGTTACTTGGTAAATTCCAAGTCTTTTAATTAGTGACTGAGAATCAAAAATCAACGAAAACAGCACTTTTGCGTTGAACAAAGTCAGCTACTTAGTAAATTCGAAGTCTTTTAAATGATGACTGAGTATCTAAAATTAATGAAAAAGCACTTTTTTATAGAACAAACTCAGCTACTTGGTACGTTCCAAGTCATTTTAGTTGGTGACCGAGTATAAGAAATTAATAAAAAAAAAACTTTTGCATAGAAAAAACTCAGCTACTTGGTAAATTAAAGTCTAAGTCTTTTAATTGGTGACTGAGTATCAAAAATTAATGAAAACACTTTTGCTTAGAACAAACTAAGCTACCAAGTCTTTTAATTGGTGACTGAGTATCAAATAATAGTAAGAAAAGCCCTTTTAAATAGAACAAACTCAGCTACTTGGTGAATTCCAAGTCTTTTAATTGGTGACTGAGTATCAAAAATTAATAAAAAAGCACTTTTGCATAGAAAGAACTCAGCTACTTGCTAAAATCCTGGTCTTTTAATTGGTGACTGAGTATCAAAATTAATAAAAAAGTACTTTTGCGTAGAACAAATTAAGCTACTTGGTAAATTCCAACTCATTTAACTGGTGAATGAGTGTCAAAAATTAATAAAAAAGTACTTTTCAATTGAACAAACTCAGCTACTCAGCAAATTCCAAGTCTTTTAATTGGTGACTGAGTAACAAAATTAATAAAAAAGTACTTTTCCATAGAAAAAACTCAGCTACTTGTTAAATTTGAAGTCATTTAATCAGCAGTGTGAAAGTCAATTTAAAATAAATAAGACAAAAAAAATTGTGAAGTCTTAGTATTTTAGTTTTCTTGGTTAGTTTAGGTTAGGTTACATTAAGATAACTGCTTTTAAGTTAGTTTTGTTTAGGTTAGGTTAGCTTGGTTGGCCATGCTAATCTAACCTAAAAGAGCCTATCTTAAAAGCAGTTAACTTACCAAGAAATCTAAATTACCAAGACTTCACAAGATTTTTAATTTGTTTTCGCTTTCTTCATTTTAAATTGACTACTTGGCGACTTGGAATTTACAAAGTAGCTGAGTTTGTTCCATGCAAAAGTGCTTTCTTATTAATTTTTGATACCTAGGGTACCTTCCTTCATTCAAGCTTCTTTCCAACATGTATTATCATACATTTCCTTAAAACAGCTGAAAACTCCTTTTCTTACATCTCCGAGTTTTTGATAAACACCCTAAACGTTCGACTCGCTAGCGTACCCTAGAACTAGTGAAAAAAAAGTAATGCATAAAATATTTTTATTGAAATAATGGCATGTAGAATATCATCATAAAAAAATAAAAAAAATGCTTTGAATCTACTCCATAAAATACTTCATTGAGTTTTCTCTTGACATGACACTTATTCCGTTTTGGGTTCATATACGAGTTTTAGAACGGTTTCAGGTACAATTGTATCACGCATTACATCATTGGTACTATTGGGATCATCAGATACAGTCTGGGATCAGACTGTATCTGATGGTAAACTGCTGATGATAGTAGCACTATTCACTGATGCTTTGCTTTTCATTGAAATGTCATTAACTTCCATGGTGATATTAACAGCCAATGCCCTTTTTATTTTGCCGGTGATTTCACTGTTTATTATCGCATTATTTTTACACGGGTAACACTTCTGGTACTGAGACATGATATGTCTTATGACATTGGTTCAGCAGTACGCCTGTCTTTTTTTTAACTTCCGTTGATTACTAATACCCGAAAGATAATGATATGATTTATCAAGTGGTAACGTGTTACCACACTACGAATAAGAAGTTGAACCTCGTTGTCAACTGTTACTTTTATGTATACAATATGTTTAAACACTATCATCTCTGAGAATTTTATCCAAGTATATCCACCAACAGTAATGATGAATTTTTTCAGTAGTCCAAATAAATTTAATCTATCATATCATGACATTGACATTGCACACCGACATTTCCAATAGTGTCACCATTAGTGCTTTTTTCATAGTTCAAATATTTATCTTTGTAAGTATTCCACTACGATAACTCTATTATGTGCACACATAATTTTTTTGAAGTGCTTCATCTTCACATTTTCATCATTGCTATTATTCTCTTCAATATAATTGCTATTATTCTCTAATATCTAATTGTAAACTACCAATGATACTATTAACGTTCATTGATGCTTTGCTTTCCATTGAACTGTCTTTATTTTCCTTGGCGATGTTATTTGTCCATGCCCTTTTAGTTCTTCCCTCAATTTCACTGCCTATTATCGCATTGTTTTTACATAGGATACAGTTCCGACACATAGATAAGATATGATTTATGGCATTGATGCTGGAGTACGCTTGTCTTAGTTTTACGTATCGCTGAATGGTAATCCAAAAGATGATGATATGAATTATTAGCAGGTAACGTATTACTCACGCCATAAGCAAGAAGTTGGCCCTCATCATCAACAGTTAGTTTTAGGCTTGCATTTTCTTTGAGCACTATCATATCTGGAAATTTTACTCTGGCATATCCACCACTATGACCATTGAATTATTTTGGCTCTCCGAAGAAATTTAATCTCTCATTGCCATAACAACGCTTGCACACATTTTCAATGATGTCATCATTAGTGCTTGTTTCGCAAATGAAATATTTGTCCTTGTCAGCATTCAATGCTACGACAACTCCATCATGTAGACATGCTTTCTCGAAACAATTCATCCTTACTTTTTTAAATATGATGTATGTGTTTATCCTTCCAGGGAATAATTAATATTGACCGAAAACATACAATTAGCCAAACAATGTCGATGACCAACCATAGAGTACCAATGGGGTGGCCGCATAAGAAAAAAACAAAAACCACGTTCATCAAAGATCGCATGTCATTTTAAGACATGGAAAAAAGCTTTAAAAAACTTAAGTCTAGAAAAACGAAGTTCAAAATAAAAATTGGGGGATTGGGGTACTGGAGGGGGGCATGGGCCCTGTTTGGGGACTCGGGGCCCTGAAGTGGGGACATGGGGTCCTATTTGGGGACTCGGGACCCTGGAAGGGAATGTGGGGTCTCAAACTCATGCGCAAGCCCGGTAAAGAAAAATGGATATGCACAGGGCTATTACATTACAATAAAGATACCTTCCCTGTTCTAGTCATAATCAATAGTCAATAACCAATAATAGGCTCGATACTATTAGAGTACAAATAGATCTCATCCAATTGTTTATTAGAATCCATACCAAAACTTCGTTTATTAGACATAATGTCACTTCAAACTCACTTCTATTATCACAGAAAGAATATCTGGCCATTCCAAGTAGACCCCGGCACCGCGCCAATAAGGGAAGGCCGGTGGTGGCTGGGCCAATAATAGGAGTGGCGGCGCGCCACCGGTTAGCCGTCGATGATTTTTCCACGCTTATGCCGGTGCTATCTCAGCGATGTGCCACCGGCGCGATCAATGTTGACCGCAAATATTAATGTTTTCATCAGTCTTTCTCAAATCCCAACTATTCATTAGTTAAAACCTTCGCAAGTTGCTGGCTGGACGCTGGTCTTCTTCGTTTTTCATCAAGAGAAGTAGAGATCTGGTAGAAACGAAATGGTTGAGGCGTTTCAGAACCTTTGCATAATAGTTGAAGTATCTATTAGCTATGTATTCTAAACATAAATAATTATCAAAATTAGTTGTTTTTTTCATCGAGCATTACTGTATACAAAAACTTCAAATACCGTATCACAAAATTTGTCAATTATCTGGGTTAAAACTTTGAATAGTAGTTTGAACTTAGAAGCTTAATTTTTTCATAATGCTCTTTGCCTATTTCTGTGTTCTCACCTTTAAAACAGTAGAAATGGGCAACTTTGATTTTGATTGGTTTTTTTTTGCTTTTTTGGATTCCTAAAAAGCCCTCCTTGTATTATAAACTTGTTTTTGATAGCAATTAGAAAATAAAAAAAAGTTTTTGAGTTTTTTCGGCTTTCTTATAGAATATATGTCACGTAGGCTAGTGCTGAACTGCTGCTTTTTTTCTTATTATTCAACTGTTTTTTTCTTATTGCTTTTGGCTGCCCTTTTGGATATTATTCATTTTTTTCTTTTGGGGATTTATTCCAAATTAGAGACTCATAAAGACCTAATATCAGTTAAATTATAAACTGCATCTAAAAGGAGTAAATTTATCAAATTGAAAAATACATGAAGGTGAAACACTCCAATTACAATGAAAGAAAAGCCACTTCAATACAAATTATAGTTCTTACTTGTAAATAGCTTGTAAATACCTTATATTAGAAGAACTTCCAATTGCATAAAAAAAGCACAACTATTAAGTTAAAGCTACAATTTGGAATTTCTCCAATGACAATGAAAAAAGGTTCTTTCTGTTTTATCGTGATTATTATCCAAAAGTGGGAACAGAATTTATCCCAATATCAGATGTGTAAGAAATCCAAAAATACCCAATACAATGAACAAGTCCCAACGGAGGGGGGGGGGGCTGGGTCTATCAAAATATTTCTATGGTTTCCCAGGGAATTTGATATCATTTTCTTCCGTCTCCGCTTTAAATTAAGAAAAAATTTACTTTTTGGCATTCCTGCATATAATTAAAAAAAATCAAGGTATTATCATTTAAAAAAGATAGCCCCTACCCCCCTCCTCTGAATACCGCCTTGATAGGATACCCTCTCTGCTTTAAATTAAGAAAATAAATAACTTTTTTGGCATCCCTGCCTTCAATAAAAAAATCAAAGTATTTTCATTTAAAAATGAAAGCCCCCTACCCATCCCCTCTTTGGATGTCTTGATAGGATACCGTCTCTGCTTTAAATTTTTTTTTTAATAACTTTTTGGCATCCCAAAATATCTTATTCTATAGAATTAAATGAAAAAAAATTAGCCTTTAATCGTTTGTTGATTTTCATATGCACTTCAAACATTAACAAAACGAAGACAGAGCGGCGATATCTCATCAGTAACACTGATAAGTTGCTGACGACAAGGGCAGATGCCAACGCCTTTCCAGTCAAAAAATTTATTATCTCAGTCTTTGAAAACTCTGATTGTTCTTTCAATAAGAAATATCAAGAAAAAATTTAAATTCTGCAACCATGTAATTTAGCCTTCTTCTTTCATTTTTAGCCGTGTGTTTTGTGCCCCAAAAAGTTTAGCCGTTGGAAAATAATTCATTGAATAAATAATGGACAGTAGTTCTGGATGAATTTCCTACAGACATTTTTTATATTCTTTATTTTTATACTTTTGATGCCCTTAGCTCCCTCGAAATTAAATTTTGAAGAAATAAGGATTGTGTTCAAGGCAAGACAGATTTTTCTTTCATTTAATGTATTACAAACAATATTAGAGGTTTTTAATACTTTAACCTCTCTTTTTTCCTTCTCTCACTAAAGGGGTCTTGTGGGGGTTGATCATTGTCTATTCAAACTAAAAATTAGGCATAGAGCTTGTTATGTAATGAGACACCAAAATACGAACTTTTGAAGGCTCAATTCTACCAGTAAAAGGCACCCCATCATTAAGATTATTAATTCCAAAGCCCATTTATAGGATTCTCATGGAAAACTAAGTGTTCACTAAGTTTTCACGATGTTGTCAGATAGATGATCTATTTTTTTGTAGTCAATTAAATTTCCAATTTCAATTTTGAATTTATTTAATGCACTTTTTTTATTTATCATAGTATTAATCCAAATGTTAAAATTTATGGTTTTGTCCCTAAATGCATAATCTCTTATGTTTTTTGTCATTGAACATTTCAATTCAACAGAACTCATTTACCCTACTTCGGTTTTCTACTCTATCGATGTCGCCAAACGAGATTCCTTATGAACGATGTGGTTCAATCTATACTGAATAGAGTGGCTAAGATGGCTTGGCATGTCTTACAGATAAATAAAGGTCGTATTAAGCTGCCAAAAAGGGGAAGGGAGATAAGACTTGTTACCATAGTCAAAGCAAAAGCTTCCAACAGAGTATGAAGGAAGAGGGCTCTCCAGTATGCTAACAATAAGTTGCTCATTATTGCAACAAATCTCTTGTAATACTGGTGGATTTATTTTACAGGCAATCGGTGGAAAAATGGAAGGACAGAAAAAGGCTAACCCCTGGGTTTTTTCATTTTTTGAAGATGCTTTACCTGACTATGACGATGGTGCGTTTATAACAGAAACAGTTCGGAATATTCTTGAAGATGGATATGACAGTGCAGGACTAAAGGCTTTAAAAGAATCAGGCATTCCTGTCCCAGCAACTCGATTTGAGGGACTGCTTTTGAAAAGGAATATTGGGGTATATCGTCATATTTTTCTCTTTTTTTGCTATGTAGTTTAGAGCTTTGAATACATTCAAAAGACTCCGTTTTCAATTTTTTGTATTTATTTGTTTAGCTCATAGACGATCTTTGAAATTCGAAAAGAGAAGCTACCGAAATATTAGCAGAGGCTTAGGTACCCAACCATATAAAAGGATAAATGTCAAATACAAAACAAAGATCGGAGAAAGATGTTTAATACTTAACTGGTTTCGATTATAGTGTAACAGACATCGGATGAATACTTTTTAAACTCTGTTTTTCTTTTGTGTTGTTTTCTTATGTATGGCTGAATATCACTTTTGAAGTAGATTTTGCTACAAAGTTTAGTGTTTAGGGCATAACTGTTGAGGAGTGTTCTTGTGCGTGTACGTAGATTGACATACAAGCAAAAGTCAACACCTCATCAACTTATTTCTAATGCTAAAACATGAAAAAAAAACCTAAAATTGGAGAACAATTGGTTTAAATCCTAAAAGGCTGAATTTAAATTTTTGTTTTTTCTTTCTTTTTGCTTCATAATTATATACACATTAAAAACACTTCCAAATGACATGAAGAGCTCTAAGAACGTGTCATCTGCCAAACAAGAAAATGTACAGAACATTCAACTGAAGAATTGTTAAAACAGAGATAAATATTGGATGTTCTATAGAAAACCATGTAGTCTGGGATGTAATTCCCAGACTAATTCATTTAATTTAGGGAGAAATGACTTATGCTATGGCCCACTTAACTTGCAAATAGCTAATTTTCATTTATTTTGTTTATGTCTAGTTGAGTCTTTGGGGAGCGAAGTGTTCTAAAGCATTTATTTTACAGCATTTAAAAGATGGATTATTCGAAACTTGATTTTCTCTGACATTGCCTATTCTTGGAAAGGGAGGGGGGGTGTCTATGAAATGAGATTTTGGTATTTATGTTTCGAAAATAGCGTTTAAAAAAAGGACAAAGGGTATTCTATAATGGACAACACGATCATTATTCATTTGTTTTCTCTAGCTCAGGAAAACTGTTACCACTTACTTGTTCGTGGATTTGAAACCACCAATGCGCATCTTGAAAAGCAACAGGTTTTTTTCTTTAAAAATGCTCCTTTGAGCATAACGCTATTTTTACTTTTCACATTCCTGGATTCAAACCGTTAGAAAGAACTTTTAAGTCCAATAAATGTCCAAGAGTGTATCAGCATTTCTAAACATCTTCACTGATGGAACCATGTAGTTCTGTTCATCTTCTTTCATCTTTCTTAAGTGGGAAATGATGGATTCTGACAGACAATAACAATCTATAGCAGAGAATGCTTCGATTCCGTGAAAGATAAGTATTAATTCTCTAGTGGAGCTGTATTTCAAAGGCAAAGTAACTTTCATGTAGTATAACATCACGGAAATGACAGAATTGGCAAATGAGGTCAGAGGCAGTGGCGTTGTATAGGGGGAGGGAGGCAATTACAGCCCCTCCCAATAATTTGGAGAAAAAATTTATATATAGCCCATGCCCCTTGACCATCACGATATGGACCCCTCTTGCTCCCCCAATAAAAATGCTGGAGCTACGTCCATGGTCAGAGAGGTGGTCATTCAACAGAACTGTTTGCCTGTACAAAGCGTTTTCCGCGCTATAGTGATATAAATATACACCAAGGGTACCTTTAAGGGAGGAAAATAGAGCAGACCCCCCCCCCGCTCTCCCTAAAAAATTTGATTGCTCCAAAACGCATTGACAATGATTATTTTTAGTAAAACCTGAAAAGAGCTCATTCCTAAAGCCATTACATTTAGCAAAAACACAAACAAACCTAGAATTCCAATGGGTAACCATTTCCTTATTTGCACCGTGCAAGAAAAATAAGGACAGAAAGTTGTTAGCCATGGGCTTTGTTCCCATGAAGCTGAGATTCTTGGCACACAAACGTATCATTGCATGCGTCTTATCTTTTGCTAATGGGACTGTTTGTTTCTTCTCTAGTGCATCAAAGTTTCCATAAATTCTTTTTTCTTTTTTCTTTTTTTGCCTTATTTTGTTTTTATTTATGCAAGTTTTTTGAATTTTTTATAGATAAAATGTAGCTTGGTTTTCTTAGGTAAGTTAAGATAATTTTTAAATTCGTCACTATGTAGATTCATCTGCATAGATTCACATTTTCAGTTCCTAACGTTACCTAAACAAATTTTTAGCAGCTATATTCAACCAGCCTACTAATTTTTCTTATAGAAAAACGAGAGCTATCAAGGAGTCATTGAAATAGACAACGGTTCCAACGGATACCATAAACTTGGTAGGTTTGTTTCCTGGAATGGAGATAGAGAACTCGATATTTGGCCAGAAAGAGATGAAAGCAACTCTTGCAATCAAATAAATGGGACTGATGGAACACTGTTCGGCCCATATACAGTTAAACCCGACCCAAGTGAAAAATTGTACGTCTTCATCCCGGACCTCTGCAGGTAAGTATCGTAAAACCAGGCTCAAGAAAGAATTTATTTGTATATATATATATATATATATATATATATATATATATATATATATATATATATATATATATATATATATATATATATATATATATATATATATATATATATATATATATATATATATATATATATACATATATATATATATATATATATATATATATATATATATATATAGTATATATAGATATATATATATATATACATATATATATATATATATATATATATACATATGTATATATATATATATATATATATATATATATATATATATATATATATATATATATATATATATGTATATATGTATATATATATATATATATATATATATATGTATATATATATATATATATATATATATGTATATATATATGAATCTATAAAGAAAATGTTGAATAATTTGTGTTTGTGCTCTTTTCTGTAAGTATGATGCTTAGCTTATTTTTGAAATCAAGAAAAACGTGACAGATAACCACAGGGCTCAAGCCAATAAATTTAAGAAAATATTGGGGTGTAGAAACTAAGAAACCTACTTAATAAGACGATTAATTTTGAGTTATGGACTAATAGCGACTTCAAGTTATTTTTCAAGTTAAAAGTTTTAGCCAGATTTTAATTTCTTCATGACCTTGTTAAATATTTGTTATTGGCAGCTTATACTAGCATTGCTTTTTTTTTTTTTTTTTTTTTCTTTTTTTTTAGTCTAAACTCAATCTACACTCAAGAGGTCAATAAAAGTAGAATATACAGAGCATTTAGAACCGTAGGACATTGACCTAAATTCAAGCATATTCCATTAAGCAGTAGTTTAAGGTTACAGATTTTCCATAATTCTAATGCTTATGTTCCACGATTCTAAGTTTTATTCTTTTTGATTTGGTATCTTTTGGTGCTGTTTTTGAAAAACTAAACTTACAACTACAGAAGACAAACCTTGAAGGATCATAACTTCTTTATCTTGTTTCATTTTCTGGACCATGGAGCTCGTAACAGTCATTTTCCCCCTGTATTAATGTACCCAAATTTATACACTTTTTTTTTGTTTGTAAAATTGAGATTCCAATGCCCCCAACAGAGCTAAACTCAATATTCTTCTCGGCAATTTTAAATCAAGTTCATATTCCCATATCTAAATAGTCATGGACCATGGTATCATAGGCAGCGCGCTAGCGCTGCCTAAGTAAAGAACGATGTGGGCACAATGTGTTGTTGTTTTTTTTTTTTTTTTTTCTCCATACCCGGGCACTTCGTATCGAAGGATTCGTCGTAGAAAGTTCTAAAAGGACTCATTCGATTGTAAATTGGAGGGGCTAGTGCCCTTTTTAATAGTCGAAAGTGATTAAGGGCAACTAGCCCCCCCTCCTACGCCCATCATTCCCCCAAATACTTCCAATCAAAATTTTCATATAGTCATTTTGTTCAGCGTAGTTGATTTCAAGACAGAAAATATCTGTTTGAGGAGGACACTCCCCCACAACCCTCGGGGCAAGGGTTTTAAGTTATGCCCTGGGGGCATATAAGGTTTTTATAGAAGGCGTTGTCGTAGAAACTTCAAAAAAGGCTCATTTGATTGGAAATTCAAAGGGCTACTGCTCTTTTTAATGACCGAAAGTGATTGTACGGCAACTAGCCCCCCCCCACGCCCATCATTCCCCAAAATACATCCAATCAAAATTTTGAGATAGCCATTTTGTTCAGTGTAGTTGATTTTCAAATAGAAAATATCTTTTTGTGGAGGACACTCCCCCACAACCCTCGGGGCAAGGGTTTTAAGTTATGCCCTGGGGGCATACAAGGTTTTTATAGAAGGCGTTGTCGTAGAAGCTTCAAAACAGGCTCATTCGACTGGAAGTTCAAAGGCCTATTGCACTTTTTAATAGTCGAAAGTGATTGGAGGGCAACTAGCCCCCCCCCCCCCCACGTCCATCATTTCCCCAAACACATTCGATCAATATTTTGAGATAGCCATTTTGTTCAGCGTAGTTGATTTCCAGATAGAAAATATCTTTTTGAGGTAAATACATTTTCTTAGACCACACTGGCTATACATGACAAATGAAACTCAGAGAGGAAAGAAAATAACAAAATGAAAAATAAAATAAAAAAGGTGAAAAAACGAGGATTTTGTCAGCCAGTGGAAAACCATGAAGAAGAAGAAATAAGCAAATATTTCGACAAGGACTTCCGCCAAGCCGTCCTCAGTGCCAAAAAAAAAATAAAAAGAAAAAAAAACGAAAATCTAACCTTTCGAAGTTTACCTGACAAAGACAGAACAGATACTAAATAAAAACCAGGCCGGAATCAATGAAAAAGAATTTACCACGATGATTGAGCAAGGATCTTTTGCCTTGCAATAGTCTTAGCTGGTCTACAGTTTCGGTTTTCATTAGATATGCAAATAGGTTCCTTTAAGTTATACCGGGTGAAAATATTGATTGAGTCCTTCAAAATTAAACTGTCGTAAATAGGGCTTAATGAAATATCTCCAGTATCTCTATTTATTGCTATATTTTGGTTAATGTATTTTTCTATCTCAATTACCTCTTGAAAAGTTTGTGGTAGGCCATTTACAGTAGATATTAAGGTTGTCTCGTCAAAAAGAACCAGATGGGTCAGATTTACGAAAATATACGAAGCCAATGCCGAATCGAAGTTGTCATTGTTATTTTTTAATCTCAGGGACTTATCTATCGAAATTTTGCGCTCATACAAACCTTCACCTGGTCTTTGAGGGATCCTACCAATGTAAAATTTCCCACATGAACACGGGATTCTGTAGACACCACTACTCAGTACAGGATCAGTTTTATCCTTTCCTGAGTTGAAAAAGTGTTCAACTTTTTGCTCTGTTTTGAAAGAAACAGAGAGATTATGTTTTTTTTTAAAATTTTGAAGTTGATCGCTAAGTTTTGGGATGTATGTTAAAGAGATGAAAGTTTTTTCTTCCATTTCCGGGGTAACTGGATCAAGGGGGACGAGCTCCCTATTTTGTTGTCTTATGTTTTTTAATCGTCTATCTATAATATTTTCAATAAGTTTGATCGGGTAACCATTGCAGAAAAGAATATCCTTGACGTCCTTGACATGTTTTAATTCAGAGATTATATGATTATGGGAACAGATTTGCTAGACACTATTAACTAAAGAGATGATAGCCCTTTTTCACAAAGAGTGAGGGCAGCGAAAAGATACATTCATACAATGGTCATAATCCTTTGGAGTCCTGCGTATCGGAGACTCAAGATTATAAGCGGAGTTAACGCTAAAAAAAACTAAAAAGTTTTGCTTACTCGAATCTTCGAGTTCCATTGTGAACTGGAGATTCGAATCAAAAGAATTCAAATGTGCCAAAAAATCTCTTAGAGAGTCTTGTCCATGTTCCCAAACAGAAAGGATATCATCAACGAAACGAAACCAGATAGAGTGTTTTAAGTGGAAACTATTCAAAGCAGACTGTTCTTTGAAATCCATGCAAAAATTTGCCAAATAAGGAGACAAGACAGTGCCCATGGATAGACTAATGATTTGAAGGAAAATTTTATTTCGGAATTTAAAATACGAGGAGAACTTGTTGCAAAGACAAACAAGGGTCATTATTGTATCAATTTCCAAGGTTTTGTAATCCGACCAAGCTGAATTTTCCTCCAATTTTCTTTGTAAGGCCTGCTCACATTTATGGACATCGCATGAAGTGTACATAGAAACTGCATCAAAACTATATAAGATAGTTTTTTCTGTTGTACTTTGATTTTTTAACTTCTCAACAAGATCTATGGAGTTTTTTAATTAGGATTTCTGTGTGCTTAAAAGAGGCTTAAAAATGGTGGCTAAAAAACTTCATATACCATTAGCTGGAGAGCTATAACATGCTACAATAGGACGTCAGGTAAACTTCGAAAGGTTAGATTTTCGTTCGTTTCTTTTTCTTTTTTGTTTGGCACTGAGGACGACTTGGCGGAAGTCCTTGTCGAAATATTTGCTTATTTCTTCTTCTTCTTCAAATGTGCCAAAAAATCTCTTAGAGAGTCTTGTCCATGTTTCTTGTCGAAATATTTGCTTATTTCTTCTTCTTCATGGTTTTCCACTGGCTGACAAAATCCTCGTTTTTTCACCTTTTCAGATTTTATTTTTCATTTTGTTATTTTCTTTCCTCTCTGAGTTTCATTTATCTTTTTGAGGAGGACACTCCCCCACAACCCTCGGGGCAAGGGTTTTAAGTTATGCACTTGGGGCATATAAGGTTTTTATAGAAGACGTTGTCGTAGAAACTTCAAAAGAGGCTTATTCGATTGGAAATTCAAAGGGCTAGTGCCCATTTTAATAGTCAAAAGTGATTGGAGGGCAACTTGAGATAGCCATTTTGTTCAGTGTACTTGATTTCCAGATAGAAAATATTTTTTCGAAGAGGACAATCCCCCAAAACCCTCAGGGCAAGGGTTTTAAATTATGCCCTGGGGGCATATAAGGTTTTTATAGAAGGCGTTGTCGTAGAAGCTTCAAATCAGGCTCATTCGATTGGAAATTCAAAGCGCTAGTACCGTTTTTAATAGTCGAAAGTGATTGGAGGGCAACTAGCCCCCTCTCCCATGCCCATTATTCCCCCAAAAACAACCAATCAAAATTTTGAGATAGTCATTTTGTTCAGCGTAGTTTATTTCCAGGTATAAAATTTGTTTTTGAGGAGGACACTCCACCCCCACCTTCGGGGCAAGGGTTTTAAGTTATGCCCTTGGGGCATATAAGGTTTCTATAGAAGGTGTTGTAGTAGAAACTTCAAAACAGGTTCATTCAATTGGAAATTCAAAGGGCTAGTACTCTTTTTAATAGTCAAAAGTGATTGGAGTGCAACTAGCCCCCCCCCCCTCATGCCCTTCATTCCCTAAAACACATCCAATCAAAATTTTGAGACAGCCATTTTGTTTAGCGTAGTTGATTTCCAGATAGAAAATATGTTTTTGAGGAGAACACTCCCCCACATCCCTCAGGGCAAGGGTTTTAAGTTATGCCCTGGGGGTATATAAGTTTTTAAAGAACGTGTTGTCGTAGAAACTTCAATAAAAGCTCATTCGACTGGAAATTCAAAGGGCTAAATACAAATACAAATGAATGTGCATTGTCAGTTTAATATACATATACTGATATTTAGTAATCCAAATGTTAATATTATTTGATTTATTAAAGTTATAAAACTAAAAACATTTATATTTTTTCAGTAAAGTGCAAATTTTGTTCTAGCCTTGGAAAGGCATAAGGCTTTTGCGCCCAACTTATGTTAATTTCTGCTCGTTTTGAGTTTGACTCCGTTAATTATTGTAATTTCTGTTCGTTTTGGGTTTCATTTATTTATCAATGCTGATTTGTGGTAGTTTCACGCTTGGTACATTATTTGATTTTAGTTTTGCTCATTTTTTGTTTAATGGAGTTCTCTACTTTTCTTTATAAAACAAAAAATTGCGAAGAAATGAAGAAAACAAGGACAATTAACAGCCAGTGAAAAAATTGAAAAATTATGCAAATATTTCGGTCAAGACCTCCGCTTGACCGTCCTCAGTGCAGAATAAAACTGATAAAAATATAAAAAAAAACCTTAAAATAAAAACACCAAACTAAAATTGGACGACCCTTTCCTAGTAACGGTGAAAGGGTAACTGAATAAAAGACACAAGTCTAAATGGCATTTCAGAATTTCATTTTGCGTAAAGCACTCTTAAAGGCTGATCGCTTTCCAGTTTGACTATTATCGGATACTCTATTCGATTGCACAATATAGCTTTGTGGATGTATGTAAAAACGATCAGAATTATAATTTTGTCATAAATGGGACTTAGAAAAAATTTCTCCAGTGTCCCTATTGAGAGCTACCTTTTGGTGAATGTGCTTTTTCATTTCAACTGCCTCCCTGAAAACTTGCGTGAGACCATTAACGGTGGCAACAATGGAGGTATCGTCAAACAAAATGAAATGGTGTGGACTCTCGTACACATGTTGCGCCAAGGCGGAATCAAAAACCTCAGGCCTTTGGCGTAACCTCATGGCCTTGTCGATTGAGGACTTATATACAGATAACCTCTCCCCCAATTGCTGTTGGGTTCTACCAACATAAAAACAGCCACAAGAACAAGGAACTCTATAAACACCACTACCCAGAATGGGGCTGGTTTTATCTTTGCCGTTGTTAAAAAAGTTCTGTGTAATATTTGAATTCTTAAAGGCGACATTAAGTTTATGTTTTTTAAGGATTCTTTTCAATTTGTCACTCAATTTCGGAATGTAGGGTAGAACAGTGAAAAGTTTCTTATCATCCACCAATGGGACGGTATCTGTTGGGGTTTGTGGATTTGATGCATTCTTTTCTGCCTTTTTTCGTCTTTTGTCTATAATGGTCTCAAGTAATTTTATAGGGTAGCCATTGCAAAATAAAATGTCCTTAATATAGTTCGATTCTGAGTCTAGTTGGTTCTGATGGTTGGTTCAATTCTGAGGGTTGGTTTTCATGTCTTTGATTCACATTTTAAAAGACCAAAAACAAACGACGTTTTTTCCTAAGTAATACAATTTCAAAAACTCGACATTTTTTAGAGTAAAACCTTTCACCGACAGATTTTCAGCGGATTTTAAAATAGCTCAGACTACTATCCGCCACGACTTTTGTATGGCTAAGGTTCGTTTATCAGACAAGTTTGAAAAATTAGAGTACGAAAAATTTCAAAATTCCAGATGTTTTCTTCTGAGATTTTGTCTTGGTTCGGTCATTGAGAACCTATCTTCTAAAGTCCTTACTCCGGAAGAAACCCATGTTTTGTCTAAGGGACCTAAATTTTGCCTACCTCAAACACAAGTGAATTTCGCAGAGATAGTCTCCAATGTGGAGGCGGGTATATTTGGTTCACGTTGTGCTGTGGAAAATCCAGATTTACTTCGAGGAGAGGTGGTTAAGAATATTCTTGATTTCATTCCATATTCCTCGAGGTAAAAAAAAGATCAGGAAACACAAACTCTCAAAAATTTAGAAAAAGACCCACACATCATTATCACGAGGGCTGATAAAGGAAATAAAATTGTTATCCTTGATATAACTTCATATAATAAAAAAGTTACAGATATTTTATGCGACACCCATACTTATAAACCCATAGATTCAGACCCCACCGATAATTTCACCCGTTTAGTACGAAAGGAGCTAGGAATTTTGAAAACTGAGAAGACTTATTACTCCACAAATGTATAAATTATTTTACCGTAAAGGTTGTTCAGCCCCTAAATTTTACGGGCTCCTAAAAATCCATAAAGATGGAGTCCCTCTACGCCCAATTGTGGCTTCTTATAGCTCTCCGACTGCCAGATTGGGGAAATGGTTTTCAACACTTTTTTGCCCCCTTATGCAAACGCAAACTTCATACATAAGAAATTCAGTTCACCTTATTGAAAAATTCAAAGACGTTGAAATAAAAAAAAAATACAATTTTGGCCAGTTTCAATGCCATTTCTATGTATACGTCTCGCGACATTAAAAAATGTGAACTAGCTCTTCAAAGGAAATTAGAAGATAATATTGATCAAATAGACTACAAAACACTGGATATAGAAACAATTATGCGTCTCGTCCGTCTTTGCAATAGTTACTCCTCATATTTCCGATATAATAATCAATTTTTCACCCAAATTAGGGGTTTACCCATGGGTACAAGTCTTACACCATTTTTGGCAACTTTTTATATGGAATTCATTGAAAATCTCTGCTCTGGAAAATTTTTCTATGAAACATCGGTTCTGGGGTCGGTTTGTGGACGATGTTATTTGTGGACGATGAAAAAACGTCCTTTTTTTTGGTCTTTTAAAATGTGAATCAAAGACTGAAAACCAACCCTCAGAATTGAACCAACCATCAGAACCAACTAGACTCAGAATCGAACTATATTAAGGACATTTTATTTTGCAATGGCTACCCTATAAAATTACTTGAGACCATTATAGAAAAAAGACGAAAAATGGCTGAAAAGAATGCATTAAAACTAAAAACTCCAACAGACACTGTCCAATTAGTGGATAATATGAAAACTTTTCAGTGTTATACCCTAGATTCCCAAATTGAGTGGCAAATTGAAAAGAATCCTTAAAAAACATAAACTTAACGTCGCCTTTAAGAATTCAAATATTACACAGAACTTTTTTAACAACGGCAAAGATAAAACCAGCCCCATTCTGAGTAGTGGCGTTTATAGAATTCCTTGTTCTTGTGGCTGTTTTTATATTGGTAGAACCCAACAGCAATTGGAGGAGAGATTATCTGTATATAAGTCCTCAATCGACAAGGCCATGAGGTTACGCCAAAGGCCTGAGGTTTTTGATTCCGCCTTGGCGCAACATGTGTACGAGAGTCCACACCATTTCATTTTGTTTGACGATACCTCCATTAATGCCACCGTCAAAGGTCGAACGCAAGTTTTCAGGGAGGCAGTTGAAATGAAAAAGCACATTCACCAAAAGGTACCTCTCAATAGGGACACTGGAGAAATTTTTCTAAGTCCCATTTATGACAAAATTATTAATTCTGATCGTTTTTACATACATCCACAAAGTTATATTGTGCAATCGAATAGAGTCTCCGATAATACTCAAACTTGAAAGCGATCAGCCTTTAAGAGTGCTTTACGCAAAACGAAAATCTGAAATGTCATTTAGACTTGTGTTTTTTATTCAGTTACCCTTTCACCGTTACTAGGAAAGGGTCGTCCAATTTTAGTTTGGTGTTTTTATTTTAAGGTTTGGTTTTTATATTTTTATCAGTTTTATTCTGCGCTGAGGACGGTCAAGCGGAGGTCTTGACCGAAATATTTGCATAATTTTTCAATTTTTTCACTGGCTGTTAATTGTCCTCATTTTCTTCATTTCTTCGCGATTTTTTGCTTTATCATGATTAGCCAGTGTGGTCTCAGAAATTATTTACTTTTCATTGAAAAACTTATTTTGTGAAAAAGTTTTTATAATTAATTATCAAGTAACAGTCATTTGTTTCAGTGCGCAAATTTAAGCATTGTATTTGTATAGTAATTCAATAGCCTTTAAAGCATTGGAGAAGTAATCAGCAAAAGCACCGTCTTTAGAAATAGCCAAAGTCTGATTTGTTTCTGTGACATGATACTGTTATGCATCACGGCAAAGTTCTTTATATAGAATCAAATCACCCAATTTATCGCCTTACTCTAGTCCCAGTCCAATCTAAGGCATCCTCATTTTCGGACAATGATCATTATAATAACTGTGGTAAAGATTGAGATATTTCTTCAAGGTCAAACACTAAACGACCACATCTAAGTAGTATTCGTTATTGAGGTTTCAATGACTTTATTCTATTTCGCGTCAGTGAATATTTCGGCCTCTTTGGCGCAATCACATTTTGTAGTTACAGGTACGTATTTAGTTAATTATTGTAATGAGCTGCTTAAAATTATTTAAATAATTATTCAGTTGCTTAAAATCTAAATTTTCCTCATAATAATACCACCAACTTATCATCTTAATTGATAGGTATGACACTATACAATAAAAATAAATCTTAAAATATAACGAATGTGCGTATAATTAAAAACTCTCACATTTTAAAAAAGTATTCTAAAATGTTTTGATAATAGTCGTTATGTCCTTGCAGGTCCCTGTTTCTGAAATACGAGCGAAATATGGTCCACTATGGCATCACCACCCACAGATATACTGTACCTTACGAAGCTGTCGCGGGTCCAAGCGATAATCCTGGATCAGAATGTTTCTGTCCAAACCAGTTTGAATTGGAAGAGTGTGATATTCGTTCTGCCATTATGCCAAAAGATAGATGCCAGCCTGGATCACCAGTAATAATGTCAACTCCTCATTTTTACCTTACAAACTGGGAGGAATTATTTAATGACTTTGATGGACTATCGCCAGAAAAGGTATAATGCGATTGCTTAGTGTAGAGATTTTGTGGTTGATGTCACAAAGGAATTGATGTACAACTTCTTTTCCATGAAGAATTTAAAGGTTTTATGAGGCATTGATCATACGGATTCAGGTTTGGTGTGGAATTTGTGCGAAGAAACACTATTTAATGTTTTAAGTTTTGGAAGATTCCCATAGGCTGTACAATTGTCTGTGAGCATTTCTTTATCGAGGCCGGTCAAAAATTTTTTAAAAATGGCTGACATCATCCAAGGTGTTTGGTTTGATTTATAGTCCGTAGGTAAACTTTGAATCTCTTTGAAACATCGCTCTTTACTTTGGCAATGATTAGGGTTTGATATTCGCAGTTTCTGTTTGATTTGCTCTAAGCAATTATTTATCTCTACACTCTTGCTCTCACCAAATTTTATTTACAATTTCAAGCAACTTCGCTTATCTTCTTAAGAAATTTGGCATTAATCCCGCAACTGAAGTTAATTTGCAAAGTATGTTAAACAAATCTGTTACTTTTTCTAGGAGGGACGGTCCACTAGCTACTTTGGTCATGGTGATACTGCAACCACTGTAGACTGCGCTCTTTGATGTTTTTAATTCAGTTCTGATCATTTCTTTGATGAAGATCCATGATTTTTGTACTTTCTTTGTTCCTAATTGTTGTAGCCAGTATTACCTGGCATGTCAAACTACTTAGCAATATCTTTCGTATTTGTGACCTGAGAGCAAAATTGTCCAACTAGTAGAAAACACTCTTGAGAAAAATACGATTACAGATTTGAACAGTGCCTTTCAAACACTCAATAGTCGAGTTAATAAAATTATATCAGCTTAATTTATTCTTTGGCTACTAATAGCAGCGATAAATAAGCGAAGTAGGATAATTTCTTTCGTAGGATAACTTCGCTCTCAGGAAAATTACCGGCGTATCGACTCGGATAAAACTGAATTTTTCTGTTGCTAAGCTAAAATGGTCACATAGAGTAGCCATATAGACCATAAGAAAGAGTGGGAAAATGTTCCTAAGTAACAGAAGATCTTCAGAATTTTGGTTTCAGACGGAGTAATATGATTTTGTTCTTACGCCACGTGTTCTTGGCGTTCACGACCAACAACTTTAATGGAGCAGTGTTTTAAATTTCACCGCAGGACAGAATAAAAAAATTAAAAAATCGAAACTGAAAGTAACAACTAAGAAATCGGTTTCATTAACTGGATTTGGGCTGGCTGAAGACCATAATCGACAGTCAATTACAAACAAGAGTTACGAGTTGCTACAACACCAATAGTCGTTCACAGAACGGAGCAAGTTTTATCTGAGTGACTAATTTATTTTTAGCCAAATTTGATCTATACAGATTTTCAAATTAAGAACTTTATTAAATACAGGTGTGGTGCTAAGTAGAGTAAGCTGAAAAATCAAAATACTCAGGTCTTCCTTGATAGTCTTTACTTAGGTAGAATAAAACAACAGAGGGATTAAAGGGGAATGTCAAATATCCGATTTCCCACGGAATTCGCCAATTCCCATGGAAAACGACCGGAAAACTACGGGAAATGGCTATCATACAGCCAAGTTTTGAAGGGTTTCGGTGAATGCAGAGGAAATATAGTTATTCAAGCCATACTATTATGATTTAATTATTTCTTTTTCAGAACCTACATGAAACCTACATGGATCTAGACCCTATCGTGTCTGTTCCACTAAGCGCAAGAAAAAGACTTCAGGCGAATATAAAAATTCGACCAGGCTACCCATTGCCATCCTTTGCAAATTTAGCTAAAGAATACGTATTCCCACTTACGTGGATTGAACAGGTATGATATATTTTTCCTCTTAGTGTAAGATTATTTCTTGTAAAGCCAAACGCATAATATAAACCCATCTTCCAGATAAGATATATGTATCACAAAGAAACCCTATATAAAATAGATAGAGATGAAGATAGTATTTTTGATTGTCTTTGGTTATTTTAAGTATGTAATTTCGATACCCCATGTCGAGCTTTCTATTTTACGAAACTTTTTTCTAAATTTGGGTTCCTGATAACGGGAACTAAACTTAAAGTTTTGATTACGTTTTAAATCTAGACCACAGTCGACATCTAGTACGCGACCACTGATGAAATTTAATTGGGGGGGGGGTCTGACACACATACCCAGAGAACTAAGCACTGATCAACTTAACCCTTAGAGCCCAACAAACATCAGCCCATCTGATCAGTTATTATACGACTTGAATTGGAAAGCCTCTTTTTAATTTGGGACATAGTGTAATAGAAAAAACTCATGCAAAATTTTAATTGCAAAGTACAGTGTAGAGCGAAATAGGCATATTTTTTATATTTGAACAGATTGAGGCTAATAATGGATATTGAGGCTGTAAGTTACTCTTTAAATGAGGTCTTTTGTTTTCGGTTGCGTCTTTAGGTTGTTGCATTAAATTGTCAGTGTGATCTGTTGTTAGGGTTGGGTTGTACATGGCCCAAGTTTTAACTGAACAAGCATCCAATTTATTTTTAGGATTGAATGTCGAATTCTTTTTTTTATAGGCGAACCAATTTAATTATTCATGTGCTTGTTTTTTCAAGTGAATAGTTTCCTAGCTTGTTGCTTGCTTTCTCTCCAAATCACTTTCTTTTTTTAGGGCGCGGACTTCAGTGAAGCAGTAGCTGATCGTTTGAAATCCAAAGTATATAAATCAAAAGATATGCTTTCAAATATCCCTTGGGTAGGGATTGGGCTCGGGATTGCCTGTATATTTGGTAGCATCGTGTACTTTTTGCGCATGTACAGTATAAGAGACTCCTAAGTTTGTATATTTGCCTCATAACTTTCTTATATTTATTTAGGAATAAACCTTTTATTTATTCTTTCTGTGCTTGCTCAAAATAAAATAAGGTACAAAACATAGTTAGCTTGCCTCTTTGAAATAAAGAAAGGGGAAAAAAGAAGTAAAAATAAATATAACTAATTGAGGTTATAAGCCGATAAGGTTTCTTAATAAACGTAACGACTTATGAGAGCTATAGGTTTCCTTCTTGTTTTATAATGGATTATAATAAGCCATCATATTCATAATTTTGTATTTTTTGTCAGAAGAAAGTGTCCGTGATCTTTCTTTTGGCAAAAAACACAAAAGTCCACATTTTCGCAGATGGAAGCTTGAAACCTCTAGTATAGGTTTCTCTGATATCACTGAATATGAGAGTGCGATTGCCATTAGGACTCCGTGACTTTTTGGAGGATGTTTCTCCGTTTGATCAAAAATCAAGCACATTTTCTCAGGCATATAATTTCATGGACTGAATAAGTGCCTGTAGGGCTAGCATGGGGGGGGGGGCATAGACCCGATATCGCGTTTCACATGTAATTGCATCATCTTCTGAAGAGAATGGTGTTATATATATATATATATATATATATATATATATATATATATATATATATATATATATATATATATATATATATATATATATATATATATATATATATATATATATATATATATATATATATATATATATATATATATATATATATATATATATATATATATATATATTAGTGACGATTGGCTAAGGATTCTGCCGAAAGACCGTGAGCACACTTACATACATCAAACAAGCCATGTGTAAAACCTTGACCACGTAGGCTCTACAACAAATCTTCAAGTGCTACCTGTCAATGTCGTTACTGACCTCCAACTGTCAGACCACCTTCCAATATCTGCGTCTTTTTCTTGTCCTTCCGTTCATTCTGCTCCTTTTTCACAACCCCGTCAGTCCCAGGCCCAGTTTTACAAGGACTGTAAAAATATTCAATGTAATTTATTTGAAACTGTTATAGATTCTTTCACACAGAATATTCTTTCTCCGTTCCAGCTACTTATGAGAAACCAACAAGTTGATATAAATGAAATACACGTGTTGCTTGACATCTATCTTGCAAAGATCTGTTATGCCCTGCGATACGCAGAAAAAGCCGGTTCACCTCTCAAACGTATACACCGGGTTGTCACAAAGAATTGGTCAAGTAATCCGAGCCTTGCTGAAGCTTGGCGAAAATCAAAACTTTGGCACCATCTATGGTTACAGTGTGAGCACTCTCGTTCTGATTGGGTTTAAGATATTCGTCTTTTTACCAAACGGAAGTTTGCGAAAGAACTATCCATGCACATGAACCTGATAGTTGAAGAGACTTCCCAGCAAGCTTGTCAATCCCAAACTTATGAAAGAGATCCTCCCAGTGCTCACCTTTCCGCCCATGATATTCCTGATTCCGACAGGAATTCTTACTTTTCTGCTGAATACTCTCCGCTAGATGCCTCTCCTTAATTTGAATATGAAGGAAAGGTTGACGTATTTCTTTTTAGCTGCCCTCCAGACAATTTTGTTGTCTCGATTGATTCTGTAGTGCGAGCGATGCTGCGCTTAAATCGTAAGAAATCTTCCGGCATAGATAGTGAGCGTTCTTCACATTCTCCATGGTAATGGGCTACTAGTTATTCATATTGCTCTGTTGATGCACATGATTGTGATCCAAGGAGTTGTACCTTCTTCTTCCTCGGTTGGAGATCTCACACCAATACCAAAAAAAGACAAACTCACCATCCAGTGCACGTCGTTCCGCCCTATAACAGTGGCTATTACTATCTACAAGTTTTTGAACTGCTCTTCATCGACCATCTGGCGACCATTCCGCCATGTCGGCTTGGTTTCTGGCTGCATCTCGGTTGTGCCTATGCTTTTTTCGTTGTCGGACCGCATTGATTGATATTGATATTCCGCTGCTCCCTCGTCTTTCATCCTCGCCGGTCTCAATTTGTCTCTCGTCTGTTATGCAGACAACATTTTGAACTTAAGTCACACTATCCAGCGCATTAGCGACGTTCTAACGTCGATTCAGTCTGAGTATGCGAAGCTCGGTCTTGAATTAAATGCTGAAAAGTTAGAAGTTGTATTCTTCAACTGAAAACTCGCACCGCCAGCAGACATTCCTCTCAGGAACAGCAGGATCAATCCAATTGATCATATTACTTACCTGTGTCTCCCAATTGGTTTCTCAATAAAGCACGCACGACAACTCCTTATAGCTCACATCAAACGTCAAGTAGGACTATCGTATGCTTCTTTTCTGACAAACAAGCTATGTTTCAACCGCCGTTGTCTTTCAAAACTTTTTAACTATGTTGCTCTATCACATTATTTATACATAGCACCGTTTTGGAAAATGTCTACTGAAACAAATAAGTCAGAACTTCGTTCAGTTTTCTTTCGTTTCGCAAACTATTTTCTACGTCACCCCCCCCCCCCATGGACCCACAACTCTTACCTTGTTAGAAAATTCAGCATAGCTGACCCTGTTATAGCTGCAGTAAGCCAAGTCTCGGTTTACAATACGTGTCTTTCGAAGCTGAACCATCCTTGGTCTTCGGTAGTATCATAGTACTTTGTCGAAGTATTTGATATGTTCCGTATTTGTCTGTGTTTAGCTGTACTTTTTTTTCTTCTTTTTTCTTTCGTTTATGCTACGTCTTTCTTTGTTTTGTATGACTGGTTTTCAAATAAATTATATATATATATATATATATATATATATATATATATATATATATATATATATATATATATATATATATATATATATATATATATATATATATATATATATATATATATATATATAGTATCGGATCCCGGCACGCGGCAGGCTTCTATATATAGATTCCGCTGTCGCTTGTCTTCTAAACGCAAACAATTTGAGCCTTTTCTTGATGTCATGACGTCGAAATGGACTTTTGCCTGGGCTTGTCTTCTGTCAGTATGAAAGACATATCGCCGAACCTGTGTATTTTTTAATTGTTCAGGTGGTGGGACAAAAATTTCTTCTTCTTCCAATGATTTTTCTAGTCCAGGTATTAAATTTTCAAAGGTCAGGAAGGGGTTAAAGACCACCTTTATTTCTTTTAATTGTTCAGGGGGTGGGACAAAAACTTCTTCTTTTGCCTTGGCTTGTCTTTAGTCATTATGAGACATATTGCCGAACCTTTGTTTCTTTTAATTGTTCGGGGGGGTGGGAAAAACTTCTTTTTCTTCCAATGATTTATCCAGTCCATAGTTTTGATTTACAAAAGTATCACAGGTATTGATGACTTTATCCGTGTCAAAATCCAAAACCCAATCATCATCGCTATCATTTCCAATTTGTCTGGTTCGTTAGACCTCGACTTATCTTTCGTCATTATGAAATACATATCACCGAACCTTTGTTTTTTTTAACAAAGGTATGGGGCACGTGTCAGGTTTCTATATATAGATTCTTACTGTCGCTTGTCTTCTGAACGCAGACAATTTGAGCATTCTTCTTGATGTCATGACGTCCAAATGAATCTTAAATTAGAAATGTGCCTTTGTAAAATTACATATTTTTTTATTGGACCTTTAACTTCTTTTTCTTCCAAGGATTTATCTAGTCCAGGTTTTTGATTTTACAAGGTATGGAAGGCATTGACGACACCTTTTTTTCTTTTAATTGTTCAGGTTGTGGGACAAAAACTTCCTCTTTTGCATAGCCTTGTCTTTTTTTTATTTTCAAAGGTATGGTAGGTACTGATGATCTTATCCATGTCAAAATCCAAAACCAAATCATCATCGCTATCATTTTCATTTCTTTGCTTCCTTACACCTCGGCTTATCTTTCGTTATTATAAACTACATATCGCCGAACCTTTGTTTTTTTTAACAAAGGTATGGTAGGCATTGATGACCTTATCCATGTCAAAATCCCAAACCCAATCATCATCACTATCATTTTGAATTTTGACACGTTTTAAGTCTCGCTGTCCAGGTTGATCTTCATTGACTCATTGCTCTTTATTTTCATTTTTAACTCCCTCACTTGCTCGGTGTCGCCTGTTTCTGGACCGCGTGTGTCTTTTCTCTTCATTTTCATTTTTAAAACACTCTAATTGTTATTTTCGCATATCTTCTAACCGCCAGTGTCTTTGCTCTTCATTTTCATTTTGATACGTTTTTGGATTTTGATTTGTTCAGACAATTAAGAAATGGCCTTTGCTTTAGATGGCCTTATGGGTGGTCGCAATTGATGGTCCAGTTTGTCAAATTTCATAACGTTTGATAGTTCAGGTGTTGGTTCCAAGGAATCATCATTTATTCCGAAAAATATGGAGTCGTTTTCGAGAACATACATACACACAAACACATACAAAATTATTACTCACATATAAAGATAGTATAAATACATGTATATATACCAATATTTTCGTTTTTTTTTTAGAAAACATATTGATGTAAACGACTTAACGTCGATGACGGAATCTTGATTAAGTAACAATCCTTATGAAGTTGACGAAGCAACATATATCAATTCTTAGCAAGAAAAACCGTAGCCTACCAGAGGATAACAAGAACAGTCCGTATATGCTATTCACGATGTCGTGCAAAGCATGTTTCTGGTCAAAAAAGTGTTGTGGCAATATGTGGATTATAATAGCCAATAAAGCCTTAGATATATTTGGGTAAATGATGGGCGTAGGGGGGGGGGTCCTTGTGTTTCAAAAATGACCCTGAGACTGCGGGTTCCATTCACAGCCATGTGTGATTGCGAATCGGCTTTTCCAACACTACTTACTCCAAAAAAAAATTAGACGCATCAAATAGCATCTGAGTTGCACTGACCATGTGAATATTATAAATATATATTATAAATTATTAACTAGGTAAATTGTTTATGACCTTCAATTTCCCTAATATAATACTGACTTTTAATCATTAATAAGAAGGTCGTATAAGAACCATCATAATAAGAACCATCAATAAATTTAAAAGGGACCACTATTCAAGACATTCTAAAAAATTTGAGAACCGCTGCATTAAAGCTAAACGTAGGCCTAGTTTGCATACACTTTTAAAATAAGTTGCAATTTTATTAAATATCATCGAACAACTTTAACAAAGACGGAGAAATAATCACTTGATCGAATTTAATTTTTCAATAATAGAATACAGAGGTAAATAATGACAGTACCCTTCTGTATACAGGATCACTCTGTTCATTTAAAATTTTAATGCCTCTCTTCTTGTTTCTTGAAACTTGTTTCTTGTTTCTTTAATTTTTTCCACCTATATTCTTAGCTAAAAGGCCAAAACATAGATATATGTATGTATATATATATATATATTGTATATATAAAAGAAAACTTCATTTTAAAACCGACATTAAATACACACACTGATATCTCACAAAATTATAATAGCAAAACTCTATACATACATATTAACATTTATACGAGTAACACACCCGTTTAATTATACATATACAAAAATACTTTTATATCAGAAATTTAAACACAATGCTCAAAACAACTTTGACATAGCGTACTTTTTTTAAACAGCTAGATTCTTGTTACGAGCCCAAATAGTTTTATTTCTATTTGACTCCCGTTTAGTTATTAAAAGTGATGTTATTTTAACGAATCACTTTCTTTTTATTAGACAAATTTTATAATTTTTTATAGTTTCAGAATTGAAGTAGAATTCATACAGGAGAAAAAGATAATTATAAAAACAATTAAGCAAAACTGTCCTATTGATTTATGCAAACTATTTATTTATTAAAAGTGGAAACCAATAAACTAATTCTTCAATTATTAGCTTGCAGTAATCGAGCAGCTCTATGTAAAATAAGTGAGTAATAGATAAATCTTTTGCTCCGATCTATCAAATAAAAGAAAACTGAAAAGCCATAAGTAAGAAACAAGAATAAAATGCCATGCAACAGACAATAGCTTTAAGATTAAATATCCCTTTATTGGCTAAGAAATTACTGTTAGTCTGTGTTTTATTTATACCGAGCCAAGTGTCTCATTAATTTTCATATGCCATTGCTATTAGACAGATGGTAACATTTTTGGGATAATAAGCCCCAGCTTTAAACAAGTTCAAAGTTAAATTCTAAAGGTGAAATGAATCTAAATATAAAACTGAAGATGGAGTAGAAAGTAAATTTCAGTCGCAGGAAATGAATTAGATCAAGAAAGAAGAATTGATTCCAATGATTTGTTTATGTAAACTGATCCATCTGTTTTATACATAACAGAAAGAAATAAAGCCATATTAAACGAAAAAAAAACGGTTTTGGTGACTCATTCAAATTTAAAAAAGAATAAATAAAATAATCATAATGGCGATATTATTATAATAACTATTCTCCTCTCTAAAAACTTGAATAGCTTAGCGTACATACTGTAAACACAAAACGATTCTTAGCGTTAGCAAGTTTAGAAAAACGAGAATAAAAATGAAACACATGATAAATCCCAAAATAATAAAACAGAGGGTAGAACTTCAGAGCTTAAAATAAATAAATTTACAATAATTTAATTGATCACAATTAAAATAGCATCAAATCATAACAAATTGGCAAGTTCTAGACACAACAGGAAATAGACATTTTTAAGTTTGTCACAACTTAAAACTTTCAGCTTGCAAAATTAGCTAAAACAGTAAAATACTTCTTAAAGACACAGTCATAGAAACAAACATCGATTAGATCTGGTAATACTAAGACAAAAATCATGCAAGTTGTATTATCGAGATTTTTGAAGGGACATAAAAAATTCACACCATTCCCTCCTCTAAAATTTGTGGGTAAAGAATAATTACCGGAAAAACTGGCTCACTTTCTCGGTCTATGGATCCAAAAAAAAGAAGATTTAAAAATCCTTAAAACCAAAAAAAGGAAGGATAGAAGGGGGAAAAAATGCAAGATTGGAAAACCAAATATTACCGAATAATAGAAAATAAAATAATAGAAGAATGGTAAAAGCTACATTTCGTTTACAGCTACGCCTGGTGCTCCCTCTTCTCCCTGCATATCGGCCAGGAATTATATTTTCGATGCAGCTAAAGTTACTTTCTTTGCTATTCAGGTCATTCCCGGACGAAGAAATCTAGGTTTAAAAGTCTGACCTCTTGAAAGTAAAAAGCTACCTTAAAAAATTACCTGCAATACGTATTGCTTACGTATTGCAGGACAATGACGTTTCTATAGTTGGCCTCCTTCAACCCCTCTTCTGAATATCAGGACTTTTTACAACCTGAAGAAAAAAGAAATGTGGAAAGTGTGAGCGGAGTTTGTTTTTCTTTCGCGTGTGTTTCTACGTTTGCTCATGTTCTGACCCCAGAGGAGAATGGATTCAGGTATTGGATTTTAGGATGAAATTTTTCAAATTGGTATCTAAAAATGGCAGCAGTGTTAGTCATTTTTGGTTTTATTCATCATTTTCAGGGAATTTTCAAGCTAAAATAAAAAGGTAAGAGTCCATCAATGGCTCAAATCAAGTGGCGCGGAAATCGCACTACTAGCAGTTGTTTTGACTATAACACAAAACAGGCCACTGTTGGAAAGTTTTTTTTCCGTCTGTCACCAGTCCACGTCTAAACGAGTGCTTCCAACACACTTGTAACTTTTAAATTATCCAGAAAAAAAAGTCAAATCTATTTTAAAATTAATTTCATTTCTATCACTCTAAAAAATTCATCAGTTTCTCCCTCTAAGCAAGTAATAAATACTATAATTCCCTTACAATACCACGAATAATTTAAAGTGATAAAACGAAACTTAAAAACGTAGTCAATATGCACATCTAAGAGGGGTTGCCTTTCCTAATCACTTCGGATACAACTTATAGTGACACTTTTAGTTTATACATTATATCTTATTGTGAATTAATCGCAACTTATCAAATGATCTACACTGAAAGGCTTCGAACTGACTTATCATGGTTACAGCCGTGGCTACAACCTAATAATGGATCAGATGAAAGTCAACTTGGTTTCATTATAAACATAAGTAGCCTTGAACCAAATCTAAACGGATCTAAGACAGTCTGGGACAGTCATCATGGTTCTCGATTCTCTTTCAAGCTATATCTCTCCTATTACCAGCTCTAAAGAAAGAAGAAAAAACAAAAACAAAAAAATCACAAAGGCTCCTATAAACAGAAGACTAGAGCTGAAGACAAACGACCAAAAAAAGTCCGTCTCCAAAAAAAAAGTGCATCAAACCAAATTTGTCAATCTGAGGTAGGTTTTGTACTATATGCAATCAGGCAAAGGCAAAACCTTATTTTCTTTTTATCAGATGGTGCTAAGAATCTCAGGCATTACTATCTACCACGTCTATACTGCACGGCATTGGAGCTACGAGAACGACGGACTTCATCTTCACTGTCAGAGCGTCCACTTCCGCTTGAACTGTCCCGTCTATTTCGCCGTATACGATGGTCTAAAAAGGAGATGGGAATCAATAAATCATTAGTCCTAAAATTAATCATGTAACCGTACACAGAACTACTAACTAAGGCAGTGCAGAAGAAGTGCACTTTTCAAAGTGCACTCATCAGATCAAAACTGTATGCCTGATATGCATGTGGAAATATACAAAGAGAAGACTTTTTTGTTTTTATCACCTAAAATCTGGACCCTTCACAGTTTTTACTTCAAGGTTAACATGAGCTTTTTTATTCTTTCCCTTTCCAAGTCTATTTGAGACAGATTGGTGATCAGAAGATAAAAGAGCAAGGAATTGTAACTTGAACAAAACTATTTAAGGGCAGCGAATACTCCAACTTAGTTAAAAATCAACTAGTTAATACGTCCTGCTTTTTTTTTATAAGTATTCAGTCTGCTTTGAGACAACAAATAGGTCCAAGCATCCTCAACATCAAATGCTAGCACTTTTTGAAGCACCCTAGATTCTTAAATAACGAACAACTTATTCTGTATAAAAATTTCATATTTTTTCGAATATTACAAGATTTCACAATTTACTCATGGAGGGGGAAGGGTATCCAACCCGCCAATTGCGGCAGGCACATATACAAATTTTCGTGTTCATAGAATCTAACTGAAGTAATAACAAAGGAAATAGCGCTAATTCTTATACGTTATTTCTCTGTTAAACAGAAGTTAAGTGTTTGAAGAAGACAGTCAAAACATTCACCTGGAGGAAGAAATGGGAAAAGATAAATAGTTCTTTTTTAGACTAAAAACAACAATTAAAATAAGCATGTGTATAGACAAGAACGGAACTTTGGTGTGGTATGGTTTTTAGGCTTACTGTTGTGCGTTTAGTAGAAAACAAAGATGACTTGCGTGAGTGTTGTCAACTTTATCCCGGAGAGGGGAGGGGGGTCGGGGGTAAATAATACAAAATATATCTTACATCTATTTTGAAAGACAACACACTTTCGTCTTTTACACACATTTTACAAATTAGGTGTCCATTTTTTACATGTACTTTACACATTTTTGTAACTGCCCTCCTCTCCCCAAAGACCGTTCTTTATGGTAACAGCGACTTGCAAAACTCCTTGAATTACTTACAAAATAATGTTCTTTAGCCGGTTGTACAAAAAATATAAGGCAACAGGATTTGTTCGAGGCAAAAAATTGGCAAGAAATCAGTGGAACTACTGTATAAGCGTATTACCGGTGGCGGTTCTAGGACTGGGCAGGGTGAGGGAGGCAGCTGCCTCCCCCCGTTTTTTTACATCTGACAATAAATTCCTTTAATTTTATATACCTCGGTTATGACCCCCAGGTTATGAGGCTAAAACCGCTACTGTGTATTGCACTTTAAATTCACATAGCTCAATGACCTAACGCTGATTAAATTACTCAAAGAGAAGAATAGCATCTTACCATAAGTAGGTGTATGAACTTCTACTTTGACTTTAGTTGTCGCTGTTACTTTGGTTGTCACGTGTGAAGAACGGGAAATGATGGGACTATCTGGAAGGCTGTCGGAGCTCGAATTTGTACACTGGAAAATGAATATTTTAGATTAATGGAGTTTCTTTATTGCAACTATCACATGATACAGAAAAGTAGTGAATAGGATGGTATAGGTTTTGATAATATTTGTGGGTATAAACATTGCCGAAATATAAATTTTATTGTACTGATTTCAATTCGTCAGTTATTCGTATCTTCTTTTGTTTTCTCACTTTCTTTTTTAATCCTTTTACAGTTAGTAAGTTTTTACCCAAATTTTATAATAGAAATATATAGATTTATGTACATCCAAACTACAATATTCTATGACGAAATACTTTAAAATCGCATATGTTACTAAAAATTAGAAAGGAAAAAAAAGTAAGAAAAGCGCTACTAGAAGGGGCACGAATTGGGTGGTGTGGGAGGGGGAGGGGTAATGGCCCCAATCCAGGTTTAGAAAATAGGTTTTTTGGTGTTTTCATTGAAAATAAAACACAAAAACCCCAATCCCTAACAAAGAGTCTTTTTGTATTTTTGTATTTTTGTGTGTGTGTCAGGGGGGGGGGGGAGGGGTGTGTGCATTCATTAGAACAAATAAAAAGTAAAATATCGTTGCCACCAACAGTTTGAAAAGGACATTGCTGCAGATTTGAAAGAAAGGAAATCCGAGGAAAATTCTTCCGAGGAATCCCCCTGCGGAAAATTCACCCTGAAAATTCTCTCCGCCTTGTTACCAGTCGCCTTTTTAAATTTCAAATTAATTGACAAAATTTCACCCAAAAAATCCCCCCCCCGCGGAAAATTCACCCTGAAAATTCTCTCCGCCTTGTTACCAGTCGCCTTTTTAAATTTCAAATTAATTGACAAAATTTCACCCAAAAAATCCCCCCCCGCGGAAAATTTTCCGCCGGAAAATTCCCCTTTATTTGGGAGTGAAGTCCGTAAATCGAAAAACAAGATATTACACTGAATCGATAAACACGAACATAGATTTTTTTTTTCCAAACGTCATGCTTTCCACAAAAAAGTTAATTCCAGACTGAATAAAGTTCTCCTATACATACATTAATGAAAACTGAAAAGAAGAAAAAATAGTTACTTTGTTTTTCTCCTTTTTAACTGATAATTGTCTCGTTTTCTGACTTTTAACAGAAAAAAGAAACCAACGTAAACGTAAATAATATTAACTAACTTAATCCTGGAAGGCAACTACCATAATCGTTTGTTTTTTCTATCGAGTGCAACAAAAAGAAAATCCTAATAAATAGAGTAACAGTATAGACTATTACCCGGTTACCCAATAGATTTAAAAATTATCCAAGAACAACCCAATCACCATGCTTAAAGTTTTTAGAAGAACTAAGGGAATATGCAAAAAAATTGGAATATCAGATCTGAATATGATCTTGGAGGCCAAAAAATTCTCCTAGAATACAGTATACACCTGAAGATCTCCTAGAACACTTTTAAACTGAAGAAAAGAAACGCTGAACGCTAGATGCGTTGATGGTTTTTTTTGTCGACATTAGAGACTGTTTCCACTTTTAAAGTGGCCCATACTCGTTGAGATCTTAACTCAACTGTAGATTATTGGGGGGGGAGGGGGCTCATATATATTCAGGGGTTACCCAGGTTGGAGAGAATTGGGTACATATCGTTTTGATTGACACTACTTTCCCACATGCAGGTATTAGACACGACAGTAGCAAGGCCTTAGAAAATAAATCTACCACAAGAATAAGCTTTTGCAGATTGTAGATGCGCTGATGCAGATTGTACAAACAAATGGAGTAGATTAAGTTGTATTCGTAGGTATATATCAAAGGAAGAGAATACTTACAACACTATCGCTACCACTTGAAGACGAAGACGATGAGGATTGTCGATTACTACTACTTGAACAACCATTATTATACGTTGTTGTCTCCACAACAACTTCCGGTTTGACAACAATTTCATGGCCGGAATGCCAGGATTGAGGCTCTTCAGTTATTGTTGTTAAGGATATTTCCGACCCTCGAGGGTAATTACTTCGTCTTGGGGTAAAGGATGGTTGTGATGGTGGCTTAGATACCTGGATCCTATTGGAAGAGTTTCTTACGCGCTCAGGAATGGGAGACGGCTCTGGAGTAGGAGGTTCAATATGATCCGCGCCGTTTGTGGGTCTCATCTGAAATTAATAAGTTCTACTGTAAGATTGGTAGATAGATATGTTTACGCTAGTTTTCCTCATCTTATTCACAGACCATAGCCCCGACAGAGTCAGCAGTGAAGTTAATTCCCTGAAGTTTAGGAAGAGGGGGCAAAATGTAGTTTTCAGTGTTTGAGGGAGGGGGCTTAAATTTGCTGTTTTTTCAATATTTTAATGCAATACCTAAAGGGGCATTTAAAAAAAAAATAGCCCAAAAAATATATTTCGAAGTGTGTCCGAAAGCTCCGCCGTTTTGTTTTATCCTGGATAAGCTGCTGGACATTTGTTAGATTTTTCATTCAGACCAGGATAATTGGTTGGACAATCTGACGAATTTAGCTAACTAAAAATCCTGTGAAAGCATAGGATTTTGTGCTGGATTTTTAGAAGAAAAGAAATTATTTGATAAAATTGTAACTTATAGTTTATTTATCTGTTAAAATACTAGGGGAAAACACCTGAGAATCCTCAATCTATCGTTTTCCAAATCATAATTGACGCTTTTAATTAAAATTCTAAAGAATTATAAAGAGAGAAAGAACAATGCTTGTAAGCATAGAAACAAGAAACGCAGTAATGTGGCAAAGGAAATAATGTTTTTTTTTCCTCCTTCATTCACAGTCTTGTGAATGCCCTCTTCGAAACTAATCATTTGAAAACTAAATTTTTACTTCTTGAAATACAAATAACTTCAGTTGTTTTTATTATAAGAGAAAATTTCAATCTATCCAGGTTCCATCCATCCTCCTCGCACCAAGATACGCGTATTTTGAATATATTTATGCCATAATTATTTTATAAATAAAAATTCCAATAACCAGGTAAATTACATAACTTCACCATAAAAATCGCACCAAGATACGCGAGACATTTTGAATATATTTACGATTTAATTATTTTATAAATAAAAATTCCAAGAACCAGGTAATTAGGTAACTTTTGTCAAAATAAATATGATAGATCGAGACATTTAACCTAAGAACTAATGCAATATAAAAAAAAAATTAATGCCTTTTCTCACCTCCAAAATATCTCGATTCGTATTATTTTCTCTTTTTTACTGTAGGACTTAAAATGTAGGAGATTTCAGAGGTCAATCGTCTTTATTTCTTTTTACAAATATCTTTTCATTCTCAAATCAAGGCAATACTAAGGAGGGAGGAGAGAGGTCTTGTGTATTTGACCCTTCCCCTCCACTAAGCAAAAATTGCATTAAAAACGGCATTTTTCTGGCAAAAACAACTTTTTCCGTGTTTAGACTGTATTGACTCGCAAATCTAGGCCTTACGAAGAGTAGTTCCGAATTATGATCCCTTCCCTCCTTAAACGGATTACAGATCCGTTTGAAGAAAAGGGAATTAACAAAATAAAGTCTTCATTGAAATCACACACAATTTCAAAGGCCCCATTTATGGAAATCGAATACCTTCACATCAAAAATAATTAGCAAAATTAAGACATTCATTGAAGACCCGACGATAACAACCATTCAGACCACCATCTGGGTTCATACAATTACCCATCACAGACAAAAACATAAAATGTAGAACCTAGCCTTATTTGGTTACGTCTACTTTGTAAATTATAAGCTCAAATCTTTGACTATTTTTTCCAAGCATATTAAGACATAGCTTCTTTTAGAAACGAATTTACTTTTAGCTTGCAGATCAAAATTTAACTGCTTCAATTAAGAAACTATGGTGTCCGCAAGATAAAAATTAATAAACTATATTTTTAACCAGTTAATACCAGCTTTTTTTTGCTCTCAAGCCTAAATGTCGTATTCGACATTTTCACACTTCTGACAAAATTGCCAAATTTTTTGGCTAAGTTGTTATCAAAGGGAGGACCAAGTGCGCTATGTGCGTCCCATCACACTCCGATCTCCGTGATCTTACATTGCCCTACTGATCCTCTCTGAAAACAGCTTGTTGAATGGCTTTTTTTGCAATTATTTCAGATGTGTGAAAATGTCAGACGGTCGGCTTTTAGGCGTAACCGTGATGATATACAAATTGCAATTTTAGAGATTTAAAAAGGAGAGGATACATGGTCTAGAAAATTAATGTGACCCCCCCCCCTCCAAGATCTAGTTCTAAATCGTGTCTTAAAATCAGGTCAAGATTTATGCATAAGCCCAGTAGGTCTGAGTGTAGTCCGAGCACAATGCCGAGGGGCGCAAAAAAAAAGAAAAAAAAAATGTAAAAAAAAAACTGAGCTACTATTTTTCTTAAAAAAAACTGAACTGGTGTGATATATCGTCAAAGAGCTAGGTGCACTTTGATGCTGCATTGCTTATTCACCGAAAAGTGACTTAAAAACAACACGAATTCCGTAACCACTTATAGATTGTCAGATGTCTCTCAAGAATTGCAGCTGAGAGCACGGTATCACCTTTCTCTTGCATTGGCTCATCACTCATCAGTTGCCTTCTGTTCCGGGCTTCCACTGTCCATGAATTGTCGGGGTTTTCGCTGCAAATCTCTGTCTCCCCGAAAAAAAAAGCTTGGATCTAGGGGCGCCAAAATACTTGAACCTTGGAGCACCAAAGATTTAAATCCGGCCCTGATTAAAATACAAAAGGATTCCATACTAGTATTTATCCAAGTACTTCTTCTCAGGAATAAAACACCGAAACGCGCAAAATCCAGATAGATGACAATAAAATGCGCTTTCTCATCCACCAACAGGAGCGGAGGGTATAAGAAAAATGAGTTTTACCCTTCCGCAAAATTTGATTACGCTTTATAACTAGCACGTAGACAGGTTTGGCCTCCATGCCCCCCCCCCCCAAAAAAAACAGCTTAGAAGTCTTCAATGCGTCCATAGTCTTTTTAGAAATTTGCTCTTTTTTTGATGTCGTGAAGAGTTTGAACGCATCTACCCACCCTAAAAAGATTCCAACGTAAACATCTGGCTTCATGGTGCTGTTTTTAAAACATCTTTACTTGTCAAAGAACATTAAAACAATCATATAAGTATTCCAGTTTATTTTATGTACACCAATTTACTCAAACAATGAAACAAGCAATTATACAAAACCAAAAGAGCCTTTGGTGGGTAATAAACCACCCAAGTTGTAACCACGCTCAGTCAAAAGTAGTAAAAGTTAGTTGGCACTGACATTTGTCACTGTCAAATAACTTAATTTTCTATTCCAAGTTACCTTATTAAGATGTATCACCCTTGATATCTTCGTAAATAATCAAACTTTACAGCGCACCTTTTATAACCTTTTAGGATTTATAGATTAGATGAATTTTAACCGTCAATGTTGCCCTTTCTCCTTATTTTTTTTTTAGATTTTCAATAACAAAAAACAAAAAAAATCAGTATAAATACCATGTTGTTAAAAGCTCATATAGTTACCATTTTATCATTATTGATAACTTGAGATAATAAGCGCGTTTCTTAAAAATGGCTAAAATAATAACAATAAAAAAAAACTGGATGCTTTGTTAAATCAATGGTTCTGGAGACCGTAAAGTAGAAAAAATGGTTCCATAGTCCTCTAGCCCCCCATCGCGTATCCTAGGCGGTTGAGGTAAATACTGTTTGTTTTTTTTTGCTATTTTTAGTTATATTTGAATTTGTATCTGCACATTAGCTGCTACAAAGATAAGTTAAGTCGTGGAAAAACATTACTGAGGCAAACCATATTTATACATATACATATATATATATATATATATATATATATATATATATATATATATATATATATATATATATATATAAGAAAGTTAGCGACGAAAGTAGGCCATCAAAATTTAAGACCGTATCCGACAGGGGGGGGGGATGAATACAAAAGGGAATCTTGTCCTTCAAGTTCAAACTGAAGCGTCAATCATAAATTTAATGAAAATCGAAAACATTCCTATAAACAAATTCACAAAACTACAAACATTCTGCTATACCCTAAAGTGGACCCTCCGCCCCCCAAAAAAAACTGCGCATGTCCGCCCTCTGGAGGTAAATGACAGTCGATATATTAAAAAATGATAATGCTTCCAATGCAACCTCAACCAGAAAGTTGTTGTTTTAATATGTAAAAAATGTGAGTTGCTATTTTAAGTTCATAACAAGCACAGTTGAACCGACAAGATCTACTGGCATTAGTGTTGCTTGTCAAGAATAGCCTACCTACGACAAGGATTTCACTACCAGGCGTACCAACAAGAGAGCTTTACTCGACCTACTGTTTCCATGTTGAAGGACCTCCCAGAAGATGTTTTCCTGAAAGAAGACTCTTGGTTGCTTTGAGAGAATGTGCAATAAATATCTAAACCAAATAGAAGATAAATGGAGTGGCGGCCCATCGCTAGATGGAGGCATCGTGAACCAAGATTTATAAATAAAAATAAATAAATAAAAAAAAGCAACACAAAAGATTCACTTTTCTGGCATATATAAATCATCAGCATTATCAGTATCAATAACTAAATAATAATAACGATAATACTCTATGTCACAATAGTAGAAACTTCCTAACGATAAAAACAGCAATAGCACTGAAAGTTCATCAAAAAGGAAACAGAAATGCAGCTACATATTCTATTTGGTCGCGTTGTTATTTGAAAGCAAAAAAGAAAAACAGATGACGGATAATAGATTACAAATTTAGTTTCTTCAAAACATTTTCGGAATCGTTTTTCAGCCACCATTAAAAAGTAAATATATAGCATAGCACCAGTGACGTCATTTAACAAAAATATAAGGAGGGGGGGAATATATTTTTCAAAACCTAGGGGGGTCAATTTTATCACTGATAATACCCCCAAAAAGTATTTGAGTATCTGGGGAGGAGTGAAAAATGTGAGGGTCCCGTTCCAAATTTACACCCAGCACATTGACACTAGATGGAATTAATTTCCAAAATCTGTGCTTATAAAATGCTCAGATCACAACCAATATTTCAAAATTGATATGGCCAGAAGTAAACAAGTAAGAAACGATATTTTAAGAAATCAAATTTCTGAAAATTCAGAAACTGAATTAAAACCTAATGGTCAACAACATCATCATTACTTGATACTCAAATCGAAAGATCAATACTCAAAACTTGCTTATTAGAAAAGATTAGCCTCCTAGAATCCTCACTTGATGATGCAACAAATTTCAGAAACATAAGAGACAAGAAAAGAAGCCCATTCAAATTGAATTTCCAGGAAAAAATTAAAAACATATTAAAAGATCTTGCGGAAAATGTTTTTGTTCTGCAGCTTCGGCAAACTTTAAAAAAAAACAAAAATCTGAACTTACCTCTCCGGGGGGTCCCATGATTGACAAGATTACTGGAAGCAAAACCAATCCATTGAAAACACCCAACAATATTAACAGGCAAAGAATATAGAAGAAATACCTGTAAAAAAGAAATCATATAAAACTTGATTTGCTCAGTATTATCTAAAACAAATTTAACTCGTTCTAATGTCACTTGAATGAGTATGGAAAAACCAAGTCTTATTGCAAAATTTCAAACCTTTTTCTTAAAAAAATAATAAAAAGAATAATAATCTATTTATTTGAACTAAAACATTAAATCAATTCATTTTTTATTCGAACAGTAGATTTGGCTTCGTTTTTTACAAAATATAAAGCGAAAATCCAGATAGGTAAATTAACTCATCGCACCGCAAGTCACCTATGGCCAATACAATTGCAGATATTTTTTCCTCCTTCACCCACCTTTGGTCAAGAACTTCAACACTTTTCTCATCCACACTCCCCTTAAATGTTATCTTATAAAATCTCCCTATTCCATTAGAGGACGCACACCTTTTTTTTTACCCCAATTGAAATACTAAAAAGTGTATTTTCAGTAGGCTATCATTCTATATCCTGAGATCATGTCTTAACCATGCCAACCTTTCATTCACTGACCTAGACAGTGGAACCACACTACATTTTTGGTATTGCTTATTGTTTGGCCAACAACCATTCAAACAACTAAATATGAGTACCCTCAGATATTTCCTTCAGAAAACACATAGCATATTTTTCCCGCCTGTCAAAGAGTCTACATTTCAGAACCACACCCAAGAACTACACTACCGTGGCTTCTAGCCTCCTAATCTTAGATTTAAGACTTTTCTATTCTTCCAAACTTTTTCAACTATGAACAAACCTATAACTTTTAATTCTATTTTTCTAACTTTTACATGTCCAAAATTTTGACAGTACCTAAGACCAAGTTCATCATTTATGAAGATTGTTCCTATTGCTCCATAGGCGACAAAAGAGAAACTTTTGGATTGGGATCGAATCAAAGCACAATGCAAAGACATTTTTTTTCTTCTGATTTTGTAACTTCAAGCTGCAATTACACAAAACTGAATGCGCTGAACTACACTTAAGGGCTTTTGATCTTGGATAGCAATAGGACCAAAATATTTTGAAGGATGAACCCAAGGGTGCATCCAGGATTTTTCTTCGGAGGGGGAGGGGTTACAAAAAAAAACTTTAAAAAAAGCATCAAAAATTCGTTTATATGCATTTTTGTTACGTTTTTAAGAGTTGGATAAAAATTTCGAGGAGATGGAGTTCAAACACGACCCCCCCCCCTGGATACGGCCGTGGATGAACCTTCAAAGACAGAGAAAAGAGTCCCCCAAAAGGGTCTAACGCTTAGACAAGCACTATTTTGAAACCAAGATATTAAAAGTCAACTGACCGAAAAGAATTCTAAGGCATATTGCTAGTTTTCTCTTCTGTTTCACCCCTAATTAATTGGCTGTACGTGAACCTTGTTACGTGCTGCAGCTAGAGAAAACGGCCCCCACGAGCGCTTATCTTAAAAATCTGACCTTTACAGTCCAGTTCAACCGGACACGCCTATTGGCGCTCTAATCAAGAATGATTTAAAAGAGTTGTCTAGATCAAAGTTGCCAAGCAAAAAGGAACTTACTTAACAATGAAATCAAATTCAGAAAATGCCAACATAGCAATCCCAAGGATCGTAGAAACTGCACCATCTACAATCGGAGCCATCATATTCTTCACTGCTATACCAACTCGACGATTCCTATTGCCGATACTTGTGATGAAACCCTAAAATAAAAATAATTAATAGCCGTATACAAAACATCTTTGCAAAGAAGGTAAAACGCTCATTAAGGTAAACCAAAAACATGATGAAATTTCTTGAAATTTATAAACCTCTGAAATTTACAACTCTCTGGGATCGCCTAGCAGTCTAACCCAGCCAAGTCTGATTGCCAGCTTTATCTAACAGAACTTGAAATTTTAAGAAGGTAGTACACTCTAGCCTCCAAAGCATTGTTTGTGCTCTTCCGGCAGTAAAATGTGAACCAGACCCGCAACAACAAGCTCCCATGAAGTGTTATGGCAACTCTTACCCATGGATCACTCTTGCAGAACAACACAAAAGATATTTCCTATAAGATTGGACTCGAGCCCCTAAAGGCGAAACAATAGACTTAATTGCTAATCCTAACCAAATTAAATTGAGATTAAATAGACTGTTTTGATTCATAGAGAGGCCAAGAACGCAGCCCTTCCCTCAAAGAGGTCCGATCGAGCAAGGAATCCTGAAACCATAATTTTAGCTCCTGACCAGGCTTGGTTGTATAAATTTCACAGCCCACCTAGTAATTAGACTAAAAGATATATTCTAATGCCCCCTCCCCACAAGTTCAGATTGAGTCAGTTACAAACCATAAAAAGACAGAAATTATCTCATTTATTACTATCTACTAAGTTCGATTTGAATCCAGTGTCCCTTTTCGTCTGACAAGCTTATGAAAAGAATTTAGGAGCCCTAGTTCTTTTTCTCTCACTAAGGCCCAATTAATCTTGGAATGAAAGAAGGCATAACTAGGATATTCAGTGATTCCTGACTAAGTTTGCTTGAAATAAAAAAAAAAAACTGGTCATACACCCCAGAAAAGCATAATTAGGATCTCAGCTATAGCATTTCGTCAAGTTCAATCGAGACTGAGTAATATGTTCTGGAATACATCTTGAAAACAAAAATTTAGATGCCCCCTCCCCCTTCAGAGGTCAGATCGTGTTCAGATGACAAAAAGGCACTTACTTCCCATCAATTTTGTTTAAATCAGAGAACCCAATCTTTTATTGTTCAGAGGAGTAGTAACGTTCTAGACCCTAAAAAGCACAAGTAGGACACTAGCACTAACTTCTCACAAAGTTTTATTAATATTAGACAGCCCGTTCTGGTAAATGTCATGATAACAAGAACACACACAAAGGTCAGTTCAGGTTCGGATCCCAAAAAGGTAAAACTTGGATAATTATCCTATTTTTATTATCCATCAAATTTAGTTGAGATCTGATAGAACATTTTGTTATTTCTGAAACATGTGTCGAGTTTTGTTACATAGATTGAATTTCCAGATATGCTAGAATCCGAATTTGCTTAGAACTAGAAACGAAAAAGTAGCTAAAAAAGGAAAATCGTGAAGACAACGTAAGACAAAGATAGAAGGATGCGTCTAACACACTTTTTCCTTCAAAGATGAGTGATTGTTCTACAGATTCCCTCTAGTTGGTTTTTACCACCTAGACAAATTTTAAGAGGCAATTTTATGTTAAAAAACCACAATTTTTTAGGACCTCTTGCCCAAGACAAAACGAGCCTGCAAACACCTTTAAAAGTTCATTTTTATTTTCCTGTGCAATTATGAAAACGTAAGATACGATTTCTGCTTGTCTGTTGAAGAAATAAATACATTATAACTTACGATCAATATATGAGCAGCAAAATCCACGCCAATTCCTACAGCAACAATCAATAAAACTGCGGGTATTGCACTGAGTTTTATACCCAAAATTCCCATAAGTCCAACCAGCTCAATTATTATCACAAATAGCACGAAAACAACTACTAAAGCTGCCCATAGGTTAAACAGCAGAATTGTCAGTATCGTCAATACGGCACCAAGTATACTACCCAACGCAAGTAAGAGGTAGCGACGCAGGTTAATATATTGCTCCCAGAAAGTAAAGGGAATTCCGCGAGGGTAGTTGGGAAGTCCTTTGTCTTCGAATTTCTTGCATACTGCACGTGTTTCTTCGATAGTTTCTACCATGTCTTCTGTGCTAACTAAGTGTTTCAGGTAGAAGGGTAGCTGGGCATAAATAATCGGCGATGATTTTGGAATCTGGAATAAAAATTATAGGTATACATCGGAGGAGGGGAATTCAAATAACCGTTAATTCAAGGACCTGTGTCTAGCCTTAAAAATGTAAAACGTTAACTTCCTAGTTTTTTTTTTTTTAAGGTAGAGTTATTATATACATAAAGGTAAAGAAGTGATGACATTAGGAGCATTGACTCCACATGCCTCATAGTTAATATATAAAAAAAAAAAAAAAAAAAAAAAAAAAAATAAAAAAAAAAAAAAACTTTAGTTCCTTGGCAGCCGTGTGATTCTAAAACCTGATGTTTAGCAGTTTCAATAGCAGTAAATCATAAACAAAATTTATTTTAATATTGCTTTTGTAGAGATGGAGTAACCCAACCAAACACGATATATACTCGTAGGACTCGATTATTTCCGAAAATAATATCTCATAATCGCATAAATTCTCCGATTTTGAATATAAATGTACACCCAGAAAACTTGAACTGCTCTATATAGAGCTCCTTCAATTTTCTCAATCATTCAAAAAAAGAATCTGAATAACAGAACCCTGCCAAAACTTGGAACATTGATATATCGTGCATAAAAATGGACTTTAAAATATTATTGACAAACTTAGAGGAATCACATATACGCATTTTCGAATTTACAATTAACTACGAAAAGGATTTGAAATCTTGATAAAAAAAAAATGGTTCTTTCGTCAACATAAGAAAATCAAAAAAAAGAAAAAGCAAGAAAAAGAAAAAAAAACGGAAATGGTTCTGAGAATAACAAATACAGTATAAGCTATGATGACCTATCATACTTCTCCACGATCGTACATGAAAAAATTATTTTAAATAATTCGAACTGTTTAGATTTAAACCTTGCATTTTTTTTATATATATATGACCACACTGATTTTTTTTCGGGGACATCTAACCGTCAGGAGCACTAACGTCAGGACATCGACAAAATCCGTCATAACATCGACAAAAAAAAATCCGTCAGAACCACTAACCGTCATATCATCTAAATTTTAAAACTTTAGTTTTTTAGGGTTTAGGGGGGGAAAAGGTACCTAGGTTAGGTTACGTATTGAATATATGTTATGATTAACCACCACCACCCTGATGTGCAAATATATAGCAGAAATTTGTTTCTAAACTATTATATACTTATTACTATTATATAAACTTATAGATTTTTTGTCGATGTTATTATGGTTAGTGGTTCTGACGGATTCACGGATTTTAGATGTTATGACGTTTACTGCTTGTGACGGTTAGTTGAAATGGTAGCACCCCATTTTTTTCTTATCTGATATACACATTGACCACACTGATTTTTATTTAAATGATACATTTTGCTTTTAAATTGAGAGCTAATCAAATGCACTTACTCTGAGTTCTACATCTCTGGCATCGTGAATAAACTGTCTAGGTTCTGGCTTCAACATAGCTTGCGATTCACTGTAAGCTATGGCATCATTTCCGATCCAAGCACTTAAATAATTATAAAATGCTTTTGGATTTATTACGCCCTCGCTGTCAACCAAACGAACTTGCGTAACCAATGACTTATCAACTGGATAGTCCACATGACCCGTTTGAACCAACAATTTGTAAGCCAGGACACCCTCATCAGAGGCGTTTTGGAACCATCGATCACGGGTGATACAGCCAGTTGTCCAATCGCGGTCGAATGATCTCTGGAGACCTGGAAGAATTCCTCTTATTACTTTTTCATAAAACTAACAGGTCATAAAAGTAACAATATAAAAAGTTTGATGGCTGATTTTGATACACTATCTCATTCTGGTGAAATAATGTAAGGAGCAGGGCGGCACTTGCTTGGTTATGAGCTTGAGTACCAATATATGGCACCTCAGTTAATTTTAAAATAGACTTAGTGAAATTGCTCGCTAAATCAAGTTATTATTTGATACAGTGTTCGATGACAGAAAGCTCGTAACGAACTTTTTGAAATTGGAGACAATATTCTTGTAACAGATGTTACAGTTGTTTAGTTTTGGATTAAACCCAAACCCATAGCTTTTTCACATTGGATTCTAACAAGCTCAAATGTTGCTGTTACAATTTTCTTTAGCGCAAGAGCATCCCTTGTTTAAACAATTCGTGGTTCCGAAAACATCCCAAGGAGTAGGATTTCACGAGACACGATTCTATTGTTTCTCGCAATGATCACTGTATATAATTGATATAACAGTAAGATCAGGCCTCGGCAATTTTTGGCTACTACATCCTCAGCGCGTACAAACAGTTCTTCTTATTTAATCTGTCATCAGCGGTCCAGTGTATATTACCCTGGAACGCGTATTTTCATAGAAACTTTCTCAAAATGCCTTTGAAACCAATTCGAGACTTCGAAACCTACTTGTAATCCCTAAAAACATCTAAATATCTACTAATTATCGATTTTATATATGTATCGGAGTAAATTAATCTAAAATTAGATTCTTTAAAATTTAGTGTTACTAAGGTGAAGACAAATTTTGGGTTCAAGAGAAATCTGACTTGTCTACCCGTGAAAAAATCGAATGTCGCTTTGCTTATACTTGATTAAATGTTCTCCAGAGCACTTGCATCTCGGTCCGGCTTTGTGTAATGGTTGAGACAGGGAATGATCATGCTGTATTATATTCATATATAGTGGCAATGATATACCTTTAATTTCCATTGCCACGAAAAAAAAAACGTTTTTAGGACACTACTGTCCACATTTCAGAGAGGATAAGGGCATTTGTACTAATCTTTTTAGTTTATAATTTCCATAGAGAGACCCTTTAGCACAGACAGATTTTATCATTGATTTCACCCTTCAACATGGCACGTTTTAATAGCTCATAATTCGGTCGAAAGTGGAGTTTGAATAATGGGGCCGTAAAGAGAATTCGATTGACGGAACGAAAACGCCATCTGTTTCCATAAAAAGGGTCTGTACAGAGCTTTCCGTTATGTGATACTTTCTTTGGGCAATTTATAAAACTTTATTTGACTGACTCAACCAAGTTTAAAAAGGTTTGGCGCCTTTTGGTTCTACATCTGAGAACTCTAAATTCAAAACAACAATAAAACTGAAAACTTACTAGACAAAAACAAAACATTCCTCCTTTGAATCATACAAAATTAACAGGTCAATATTATTAAAGAATTAAATTAAGACGGGTTTGTTTTGATTTTATAGAATTAAATATTCTAACACGAAGTTTGATAGTCTGTAAAGTTTGAGACCACAAAACTTCTACGTCTTGGCTTCACTAAAATGCGAAGTAATGAAAACTTGCATTACACTACATGGATTTTATTTTACTGAGTCTCTTACTTTTCAATAGCTGTATATATGTCACGGAGAATCCAACTCGTTCAAGGAAGGGATTCAACAGGTACGTACACGAGGTGGATGGTTGGGCTAAAGCCCCTCTGAGATATCAAGATTTCAAAGGTTTTTTAAAAATTTCTCGTCTTTTCCACATGATTTTCATAATTTCTGGGATTTTATCAGGTTTGTCTTCCCACCCACATGAAGGGGGCCCCTTTAACAAAATAGATTCCTGCGTGCAGACGTGGGTCTAACCTCGAAAGAATATTATATCTGTCATTATGCAATCAAAAAGTACAGGTCTGAGTGTTTATACTGTAATAGGAGAGATGTGAGGGGAGGAACAGTTTCTTTAGGTAGACCTAAGTAAGGAGGATTTTTTGAATGAGATTTTTTAACACGTGGAAAGGCTATACAATTTAGGATAAGAAGAATTTATCTGGGGAAGCTTAAGATACATAAATACAGAATAGCAGATTTTTTCGGTGATTCCGAGCATTTTGTCAGACATTGTATTGATCTGCATCCCATTGCATCCAACATGGACATGGGGAAAGTACTATTTGAAATGTTTACATGCGACAGGGATTGTATGCGAAAAAAGGGCGTATATAAGCATAAAAATTAATGTTTTGGAAGAATTTTAGATCTTCAAATACCTATGCCTATGGTTTTACCTCTAACTGATAAATAAACTCAAAGTGTACCTACCCGAGAGCCACTCTCTGAATCGACTTAGCCAAAATTCTGGCAATCCTCCGTCATCATTCTTAATTATCTTTGAAACGCGCATAAATGCTTCATGGTATTCATGAAGCAGCTTCTGATTTGTTGGGTACTCGAAATTTCCCTGTGTGACAGCATGCATAATATGGAATCCAAAATATTTGTTCTGGGCTTTAAGATATCCATGTTCAGGCGATGTGCGAGGAACTACTTCTGTTAAATCTAATCCATCTTGGACTTTTGTCAGCCCCCAAATACTCGCAGCTAGTGAAACAATCAAGCAGAATATTGTCAATACCTAGAAACAGAACAACTGAAACAGGTAGACTACCACTGATGATGTTGTCTTTTCTTTATTTGAAACTTACTCCATTCACTGTGGGTTTTATTTATCGTTTTATAAGTTTTTAAAAGACAAAGGCCATTAAAGCAGGTTTTAAGCGCATCTTAATGTTGGAACCGTACAAAAATGACGTTTGCGATTGCTTCCAAAATTACTTTTGTTACTGGACAAATTAAAAAAAAAGATCTACCACAGAAAACGTTTTATGTCTATACATACAAGCTATATTTTCCCCTTTTCTGAGATTAAATGACATAATTAGGTATATCAAGCAATAAGCTGCACGAAAAGTGTGGTTTGATTCTACTTTCTAGGGCTAATGTGAAAGAAAGGTTAATATGCTTAGGCCACTTTTTACAGGTGAAGAATTATAGAGTGCCAATAGGTGAGCCACGACTAGGGTCGAGAATGGTCCTACGAAAGGATACAAAGGAGACTGAAACTTCTTGGGAGGATATAAGGACTAAGGCTTTGAACAGTTTGGGGTGGGAGAAGAGCCAGTGTAGCTGTATTGGCCTCTGACGGCTTGGTGCTGCAATAAATAGTTAGCAGTTGTAAAAGTAGCATAATTAATCAAAATTTGCATGAAAAATAACGCTTAAATGTCATGGTCCAAAAATACAAACGATAGTCTTTCCTACGATTTTATATCACCATCACCTTTGAAGAAGAAGAAGAAGAAGAAGAAGAAGAAGAACAAGAAGAAAAAAAAAAAAAAAAAAGCCAGAGAAATGAATTAATTTCAAAACTTAAAACCATATACTAGCTAATTTTAAATAGTTAAAATATTAATTGAAACCAAAAAGGGAACCAATAAAAAGCTTTAGACGCACAAATACTCTCAACTTAATGTAAAGTTGCTTCCTGTATTTTTTTTTTTTCTGTGGATAAACAGGAGTCAAGACTACAAGCCTACCTAATTTACTAATATCATATTCTTGCCAAAATAAATAATAATACCAATAATAATAGTTAAAAGAAAAATAAACATCATTTGACATATTCGTATCCTGATAATATTTTCCTTCCTCTTGGCAAAAGTTCAAAATGAATCATTATAATTGAAAGCGGGGTTTATCCTAATGCCGACGTTCTACAAGACAATCATCTCATACAATCCAAATATTGAAACTCGCAAACAATTATTAAACCAAACAGAAAAAAATTGCTGTTCCACATCGTAAATGTGTAGTTTCGACCATTCAAATATGCATAATTAAAGTAATAAAATACAAGTGCAAAAAAGAAAAGACACGATTTTACATTAGTGGTGTCTATAATAAACTTATGCCTTAGATAATTTAGTGGTTTCGAACTTTGCCAAGTCTATTGCGTTGTCATATATTCAGGTGAAGTTGAAATGAAATTTCGGGAAAAAAAACTATTTTTATGCGTAAATATTCTACGTATTTCACATAAATCCGCCTGAGACACCATAGCATGTCTCCAACTATTTCAAGTCAAGCACGCTTATTTATATGCATATCACTAGTGAGTTTTTTGCGTAGGGGAGCTACCCCTCCCCACTCCTAAAATTGGTCTAAAGGACATCTTAGGAAGGTTCCGTAAATTTGAGCCTAAAAAGCACAATATTTTATTTATCTTTCAACCTTCCCTTCTCATTATAAAAAAAACCCACGACTCTAACCGTTGAGTACACCAATGTTGATTGCAGTAAACGATAAAAAAGGAAAGAAATTCCTTTAGGACTAGATGTCTTATGTCAATTTTAAATTCTTGGTCAACATGCCTGAGACTCTAAGCGAGCGCATATATATATCATGATATATATATATATATATATATATATATATATATATATATATATATATATATATATATATATATATATATATATATATATATATATATATATATATATATATATATATATATATATATATATATATATATATATATATATATATATATATATATATATATATATATATATATATATATATATATATATATATATTTTGTTTCTCCCCTGTTTTTTTCTTGGCCATAGAGCCTTAGGGGGAGACTATGTTGAAGTGTTTTCGTTGTGAATTTATTTGTTGAATAAATTGACTGATTGATCAGTCAAATATGCTCAACGAATTATTTTGGTTCGCTTTAATCTTCTTACAACTCATCTCCCTGGTATTTAGTCCCCTTATTTTATGGAAGAAGAAAAGAAGTGACAGAGCAAAAAGTCAATAAATTATTTAAGCAAAAATCCAGAAGAAAAAAACTTTTGCCAGCAAAAGGACTTATTTGTGCCTTAATCCAATACATACACAATTAATCCTTGAGACAAATGGATCAACCTCAAAATTCAAATCCTACGGCATTTCTTTCATCAATAGAATGGAGAAGGGTTCTTTCTATCAGTTCTCCCATCACCTCCGAATCGTGATTAGAGATGAAAGGGGTTAGCACAATGGGGCTAATCAAATGCGCAAACAAACTCTATTTTATACTGAGGGCTGTATTGTAAATTATAAAAATCTTACAAAAAACTAAAGAAAATGAATATAAGTAGTCAAAAGAAACTGATACGCTAATGATGCTCGCAAGATAACAGAAATAAATACGCAAGAATACTCATAAAAGGTCCTCCACCCCCTCCCAAAATGAACATAAGTAGTCAAAAGAAACTGATACGCTAATGATGCTCGCAAGATAACAGAAATAAATACACAAGAATACTAATACAAGGGCCTCCACCCCCTCCCTGAAAGCTGGGAGGTGGTGGAGGACGTATGCAAGAAAATACTTTTTAAACCTCCATCTAAGGGTTTTAGTTCCTTCTGAATCAGCTTAAAATGACAATTATTGCTCAATCGACACGTTTCTAATGTTGGCCTACGCGTTTTCATATCCTCCTTAATTTGATTCTCTCATACTTCAGCATAAAATAGTTTGTTTGTACATTTGATTAAACCCAGCGGCGGATCCAGGGGGCCCCCCCCTCCCCCCCCCTGGATCCACCACTGGGGCTAATTAAATGCGCAAAAAAAATATTTTATACTGAACTATCAGAGGGTCAAATCGAGGAAGATATGAAATCTCAAATGCATTATTTTATGTCATAGTTCCATAAATACCCTGGTGGTATCTAAAATAATACTGAAAGCTTTATTTCTAACCTTGACTGGGGTCATGACGATAAACTTAGCAAAATAAGTTTCAGCCAATGAGGATACTGGGTGTTTCATACATTCAACCTGCATCTCAGTAAGTCCAAGGCAATTTTCCAGCTCTTGAGATTCGGCTTCAACGTCTTTTGATTTGCCGTTTCCTGACATCAGAGGTTTAGCTCCGACCCAAAGCTCCTGCTAAAAAATTACTCTGTTACTCAATAGAATTTTCTTCCTAAGGAATGCATGTAAATTTAATAGAGTTGAGCGCATACTACCAAGTTCTTCTTAAAAAGAAATGAAAAATTCAGGATTCTCATGTTAAAGAGCATGTATCACCACTAGCTGAAGTCAAACATAAAGTGAACTTACAGGCATTAGTGATGTATGACAATGTTAGTGATGTTGAGTCAAGGAAATCAGGGATAAGTCATAACCAGCAAGCCATTCTTTTCACAACTTGTTTAATTGCTATGAAAAACAAGAGAAAAAAAATAGAAATTTGAAATAGAGATAAAAATTAAATAAGACTTAAGGCTCTACTTCAATAATTAGTATCAGAAAAACTATATCCTTCCTTGAAGAAAGTAATTAAAACAGTTCAAATATTTCCAGTTAAAAGACACGCTGATTGGTCTTCTATTCTGGCTGTAAGAGGACTGTCACTCCTTGAGATTTCCCTAAAAATCCTGGGGTTCCAGACGTTCCAGTCCTGAGTTTGGAGTTCCAGAATATGAATATTAAACATTATCCTCAAAATGTCCAGTATGTTATTATCAGTATTTAATACACTGATCTGAATATACTAATCAATATCTCGATATGTTTAATATACGAATCATTACAATGAAATAGTTTTGAAACCTTAGGAATTTTCGCAAGCGAATCTTGGGCGATTGTTTAGCTCTCGGTAAACTCTCAGCTGTAAGCAAGTGTTTCTCAATCTATGCCCCGTTGCACAATAGTGTGCCCAGATGCTTTCTTAGGCATAAACAGACATCTTGAAGATGTCTTGAAATTTAAAGTGATAAGTCTCAAAGCTGTTCAGATGTATTTTCCGAGTTAATCACGATCGATTTTAGATGTAAGTTGGCTGCATTGTAAAGCGTTGAGTTGATAAGGGGGGCTAAATAGGGGGTTAGGGTCGAGGGGGTTTGAGCTGCAGAGTTAAGTTAAATAGGGTTGAGTAACATGGGGATGAATCAAATAGGGGTTTATTTATATGGGATCCAGTTGAATTCGAGTTCAAATAAATGAGGCTGAGCTAGGTTGAGTACACTTAAATAGAGTCAACTTGAATTGACTGAGGGCTGAGTTAAATGGGGATGGTTCGCATGGCGTTGGGTTATATAGGGTAGAGTTACAATGGAACCAAAACAGAAACAATATGGTTACTATCAAAACCTACAATAAGAGACGAAATGAAACGAAAGGATATCTTACCTGATTTGCTATCTTTCTGTCATAGGGTATTGACACCGCTTTTTTCACAGGCAAAGGTGTTCGAACATGACTAGAAATAGCTTCTTCAATCATTTCATCTCTTTCATCATAACTGTTTGTTGGCGCATCGCCTTCTATGCAACAAAGTAAATCTCTTTTCTTCAGGTTCCTTCTTCGCAGATCTAAGCTGATAATCGAGGGGAAAACAAGTAACAAGGTGGCAACATTAAAGAGGACCAAAACACCAGCCTAAAACCAGACAGAAAAGGGTTAATTAGAATGAAAAAACAACACCGAAATGGGTAACAGAATTATATGTACTTGTATGATATACCCCCTAGCACTCAAGAAGTGGGTTAATCCTAATAAAATATACCTAAGTATGATACAAATATAATACTTTAGAAACAAATTTGGGCTATATATTGGCACAATAGGGGGGAGGGGTAAAGTACAGCGGGCCTGCATGTAAAATGTGTTAGCTACGATTATTTTGCATTAATATGTAATTGCTTCCTGACTTTACACTGTCCAAACACTTTATCCCCCCCCCCCCATGTACAAATATATGGCCCAAATTATATATTTCCCATCAGTTCTGTCACTTATATTTGTTTTTCCTCACGCTAGGGTGAAAGAAACTAGCGAAAGAAACTGGTTTACAGTGCGCCAATGCACGAACAACTTGAGTGGTAGGGGGTATATCATACAAGTACCGCATTATACGTAGTCTATAATACAGCTGAGAAATGAGCTTTTTTTGGACGGGGCAGGCGAGGGGATAACCAA